>NW_022589706.1:23111123-23169194 GCF_004348235.1 Phoca vitulina
GGGGGGATGGGTTAGCCTGGTGATGGGTATTAAAGAGGGCACGTTCTGCATGGAGCACTGGGTGTTATACGCAAACAATGAGTCATGGAACACTACATCAAAAACTAATGATGTAATGTATGGTGATTAACATAACATAATAATAAAAAAATTAATTAATTAGAAAAAATTTCAAGGGCTCTGAGATCAAGCCTGTTTTTAGGTTGAATAAATGTTCTTGATGAGAGGGGCCCATCTCTCAGAAGACAGAGTCAGTGGAGCTAGTATGAATCATATTAACTTGAATATAGAGTTATAGAGAAAAGCAATAGAAGACCCACTAATAATATTAACATATTAATGTGCTCAAGACTAGTTAATTCTTAGATTTCTTAGTTCCAGTAAATCCCAGATCCATGGAGACCATACTGTATTTGGAGTGTGCTAATAGTTTAGTTCAGTGGGCTTTAAATTTTACCCATGTGTTTCAGTTAGTTTAACAGAGCATACCCTGCAGAGAATGAGGGTATTGCTTGACAGACAGAGTGGGAGACACAAGGAAAAAATGAGGATATAACAATTAACAGAAGACTTTAAATGAGAAATGAGGCTGGGTTGGGATGACATTGACTAGGTTTCTGTGAACCTAGAATCAATGTAAATTGATAGTTTTTAGAGATCTGAAGAAACATAATGCAAACATATATCTACTTAATATGTCCTTATTAATATACATTAAAAATAACTTTCCTTCATTAAATACACATATGAAGAGTGGAAAGAGAATCCAAAGAGAGGAAGAAAATGGTATTTGTAGCATATGTTACCAAAGAAAGGGAAATGATTAATATTTAGAATATATTGGAACACCTCCTTTATGGAAAAAAAAAGTTAGACAACCAAAGAGAAAGATAAAAAAATACTTAACATGCAACCTCTGTTGTATATACAAACATATGAATACACACTCACACACACACACATTTAAGAAAGTAACAATGTGAAAATATATCAGTTCATTAGTAATTATAAAAATGCAAACTAAACCTCCATGAAATACCATTTTACACTGATTGGATTGAGAAAAATGTAAAAGCCTAAGAATGCCAAGTGTTGGCAAAGATGTTAACTAATAGGAAATTTGCTACATTATTGTGGAATTTTTACAACTATCTTTAGAAAATTATGTGGCATTATCTAGAAAATTTGAAAGTGAACATTATATATAGCCCAGAAATTCCACTCCTAGGTATATGCCCTAGAGATATACTGTCCAATACAATAGCTGGTAGCTACACATGGTGATTTAAATTTAAATTTAAATAAAATCAAACTAAAAATTCAGTTATATTAACCACATTTCCAGTGTTAAATGTCCATATATGACTAGTGGCTACCATTTGGACTGCACAGACAAGGACATTTTCATCATATGAACACTAAGAAACATTTACAAATATAACCTTTACGATATTATTTGTGATAACCATAAACTGAAAATAACTCAAAGGTCCAACAATTTTAGAATGCATAAGATAGTTGTGCTATCGGCTATATAGAATGCTATAACACTTGGGGCGCCTGGGTGGCTCAGTCAGTTAAGCTTCTGCCTTCGGCTCAGGTTGTGATCCCAGGGTCCTGGGATCGAGCCCCGCATCAGGCTCCCTGCTCAGCGGGAAGCCTGCTTCTCCCTCTCCCACTCCCCCTGCTTGTGTTCCCTCTCTCGCTGTGTCTCTCTCTGTCAAATAAATAAATAAAATCTTTATAAAAAAAATTCTATAACACAAAAAAAGTAAAAGAATTAGAGCAATAGCCACACAATGGATAAATATTAAATAAAAACACTTGATAATGATTCCATTTATGTAAAAGTCAACCAAAACCCAAAAACTAAGAACCAAAATTGTATCATACTGATTGTGGTGGCACACATAGATAGTAAATCATAATGAAAGTCAAGGAAACTACACACCTAGATATGTACACCATGCACGCATACATACACACAGAAGGTGGGGGACAGAGAATGAATGAATGAACGAATGAATGAATTTGAGAGGGGTCTGTATTATCCTAAATTTTTCCTAAATTTCCAGAACTATAAGACAACCATCTGGGATAAGGAAGGTGGGGGGGGGGGGATATGAAAAGCTTTCATCAGATATATAACATTTAAGGAAAGATAAGAATATTCAAGTAAACACATCTATCAGGAAGTTGTAAATTTAAGGCTGAAATCACCAAGATGGGTTTAGGCTGAAATCATAAATTTAAGAATCAGCCATTTAGGGATAACAGTTGAAGCTGAGAGATTAGGTGAGAGTCTTAAGAATGAGGCTACAGGGAGAACCAAATGTAAAAGAAGAGAAAAGGAGAAGGAAAGAAGGGAAGATAAATCTTCTCTAATGGACTTGTAGCTGTTTGCCCAAAGCAATTTACCCTGCATGCATTCTGTGCATGAGTGCCATAGATTTCCCATAATGCAGTGGAATAAATTAATCTGAACTTCCCCTGATTCTGAAAAGAAATCCGGCATTAAACCTCTGCATGTTCAACTTTTACCTATTTTAGAGACAACAAAACAAAACAACTTCCTTGTCTTTGAAATGACAGTTGAAACTTTGGTTCGCAGGGTAAGCCTCTGTTGCTTACCGCCCCCTGGCCTAAATCAGGCACATTGATAAACTCATCCTCTACTTTCTCTTTGTAGCAATGAGCATAGATTGGAATCATAAATCTATGGTATGCATATGGCTGCTTTATTATAATTACCTTCTCCATTAAATTCTACAAAAGCAAGAAACATGTCATTTTTAACTCACCATTTTATATCTAATTCATATGCAGAAGAGGCAAAACCATATATTTATTGAACACCTGATTGAATGAATGAATGAATGAATGAATTGAAACCTTGTTCATTTGGACTTATCATGTGTCTCTGTGCATCGTGTGTACAAATTAAGGGCAGGGATGGAATGAAGTAGACATTTCCTTTACTTCTGAGGTCTTTTAGACATTTTCCACAATCACATACATGAAACATAAAAATCCTCCTTTTACAGGACAGAACAAGGATCATAAATGCACAAATAAAAAAAGAAGACCAAGTTCAGCTAAACGCGTAAACTATCAATAAATTCAAGTCAGCAGCCCTTGTCTCTTCGTCCCTTCTGCACATTTCAAGGGTGAAATATTCAGTCTCCAGTTTTCTTGAATTCGATTCTACCCACTGGTTTTCATAAAATATTACACAGTGACTTCAAGTGAATTTATTTCAAAGTGCTATCATTGCTAAAGACATTTTATCTTGTATCTTTAATTGTAGAATGGATGATGCTAAAACTATCAAGCACCTATGGTAAGTGGGTTTTAAGTTCACACAAAGGATTCTTTCTCTAGAAAGTAGGAAAGGTAGTGTAGATACTTTTGAATTCATTCACTATTTTGTCAAAATGGATTCTGAAATGAATAGATATGGGTCTTAGAATTTTGGAAATGTTCTTCATTTTTTTTCTTCCCTTTCTATTTTCAGGTAACTGTTGTTAAATGGTGTGCTAAGCCCTAATCATTAATGATTTTACACAGTTAAATGTGAGGATTAGGTATTTGCCAATTCCCAGATTTAGATATTAATCCAGGATGTACATGAATTGAAATTGGCATATACATGCTTTAAACTTTACCAGATGTTCTGAGAAATCTTTGGAAACTTAGGGATTACTACCAGCATATTGATTTGGTGGAACTTATTTGGCTAGCTCTGTCAGAATGAATAGATTTACTCAGCATTACTTGACACAAAGAAATATAGAAAAATTTATCTAGGTGTACACTGAATGTCTTTTAAAATGCTTGGTGTTCAATTCTTCTAAGACCAGATGATTTTGAGTAGTACATTTCTGACTTAAATTTTGGGAAAAAATACAGTATTCAAAATGTTTTTTTCTTTGAGATTAATAAATTCAACTTAAAAAGTTTCAGAACTCTATTACCAATTTGATGGAAAGACATTTAAACTTTTATAAATGTCTGAGAAAGATTAAGGCTTGATGGGTAGGCCTTTTAAAATCTTTTTTCAGGAACATTCCAGGTTTCTACAAATTCTAATAAACCTTGAACTGTCAGATCATATAACTTGGTGACCTTTCTGAGTCATTGGCCTTTGAGGTTCAGAGAAGCTTGAGCTGGGTGTCCTGGGCCGAGATATTTCAAAGCCTTGTTAAAAATGTTTGGGTTCCCATGAAGTACTGCTATACCCAAGTGTACCAGGAGATTTGGGTAGGAATGGGGTTATGGGCTTTATTGTTTATAAAATCAGGAGTGCTGATAAAAGAAGTAAAGTCTTGAAAGCTTTGAATCCTGAACCTGCTCATGGTCATCATTAACCAGCCTTACTTGGAGTACACATCAGATGGAATGTCAGTCGGATGCAAATCTCAGCAAGCTCTGTTAGATGGGAACATGAAGCATCGCTGTACACTTGATGAGTTGTTTCCTTTGTGATGTGGATAAATGCACCTGTGAGGTAAAAAAAAAAAAAAAAAAGAAAAGAAAAGAAAAAAGAGAGATAGAAAGAGAGAAAGAGGAAAGAGAGAGAAAGAGAGAAAGGGGAAAGAAAGAAAGAAAAAAAAGGAATCATATCAAAATTGTGGGCAGAAGCCTGGAAAATTTGCTTCCAGGAGCCTTGTTTAAACTATTGGGTCAAGTTTTAGATCCTTTTAATACTGAAATCTCTCATGGCATGGTTACCAGTGGCAACAGGAAATTTCAAGAGAACCAGAGACATGTTTTTTTTTTTTTACTAAGTATTTGGACCCTTTCCTAATCACAGATAACTTCTGACCTAAAGTGTTATGCCAGCACCAGAAGTGAATGTAATACAGGGTTTTCTAGTAATCCTGCTGTTTGATAATTGTCTGTTTATGTGTTTTGTTTGTATATTTATTTCGAACTTATCTATTTGTTTCTGAAAATGATTTGAGATAACATAACTTAAAAAAGCAACTTTATAAAAAGGAGTCTAGAGGAGAGAATAGGAAACTGAGGTAAAAGGTTTATTCTGAGCTTGCTGCTATACAAGTTAAGATGAAAAAATAAAATGATGGGTTTGTATAACATAAGGAAGTATAACAGCTACTTAAATGAGATCATTATTTTCCAGAGATGTCAAGGAAAAAGTCTCAAATTAAATGTTTACATACAAATTTTATTAACAGTGTTTTTAATAATGTTGCTATGTAAGATGAAATTTTTAAGTGGTCTCAATATGTAAAATTCAATGCAAATGATCTGCAATTTATTGTGGAGGTCTCTATGTATACTTGCAATGCCTTTTTTTAAAAGATTTTATTTATTTATTTGACAGAAAGAGAGAGAGTACAAGCAGGGGGAGCAGCAGAGGGAGAGGGAGAGGGAGAAGCAGACTCCCCGCTGAGTAGGGAGCCTGACGCAGGGCTCCATCCCAGGACCCTGGGATCATGACCAGACCTGAAGGCAGACGCTTAACCAACTGAGCTACCCAGGCGTCCCTGCAATGCCTTTTTTTATTGTAAGTTATTTGGGTGGAGGGAAAATAGGCATTATTCCCCTTTATTCTGTCTCCAGACCACAAAATATATTGGGGAATATTAAATATGTATCTAAAGCCTAAAATTATAGAGTGAAGGAGATGATAAAAGATTGGAAGTGTTCATTTCCTTGTTATGCCAGGTGTTGAAAACTCTTTACATAATACTTGGGATTGCTTCATTATGAATATGTTAAATTATTGACTATGTTGGAAATTTTCATTGGGTCTGCTAGGAGATACCTATTACCAGAAAGTAAATCATGGTTGCAATAATAGTAAGTTTTCTTAATTTTATTTATGAGAAGTGATAAAAAAGAAAGATCAGTTTGGAATTGTTAACAGCAAGTCCCATAGTAGCCTTCTGAAAATTGCAAGTAATTTCCTTTTTAATGGTAGTAACTGGATTGCAACACTCATCAGTTTAGTTTCTTTAGGTACATCTAATATAATCTTTAGTATTATACGATTGTCAGTTATGTGTTTTTTTGAAATATGAATAAAGTCCATTTTTTTAAGACAGTTTTAGATTTACAGAAAAACTGAGCAAATACTAAAGGGTGTCCATACACCTCCCACCTCCCCCAGTATAGTTTTTACTATCATTAACATATTAGTGTGGCATATTTGTGACAAATAATGAAACAAAGTTGATACATTATTAACAAAAATACATAGTCTATTCAGAATCCCTTAGTTTTTATCCAATGTCCTTTTTTGTTCCAGGATCCCATCCATATTACCATATTCCATTCGGTTGTCATGTGTCCTGAGGCTCCTCTGGCCTGTGGCAGGTTCTCAGACTTTCCATGTTGATGACCTGAAAAGTTTTGAGTACTATTAGGTAGGAATATATAGATCCCCCTTCTATTGGAACTTGGCTGATATTTTTTGCACTATTAGTTTGGAGTAATGGATTTTTAGGAGGAAAAACAGGATAAAGTGCTATTCTCATTACATCATATCAAGTGTATATACAACCAAACTGACTTGGCACTGATGAAGTTGACCTTGATCATATGACCAAGGCAGTGTTTGTCAGGTTTTTTCTACTGTATAGTAGTTTTATCCCCCCTTTCCAGACTCTTTGGAGGAAAATCAGTATACGCCGTAGCCCAGGCTTGGAGGGAAAATCAGTATACACTGCCCAGGCTTAAGAAGTGGGAGTTATGCCCCTCCTCTTATAAAGTAGAATATCTACATAATTTAGAAAATTTTTTTAAAGATTTTATTTATTTATTTGACAGAGACACAGCGAGAGAGGGAACACAAGCAGGGGGAGTGGGAGAGGGAGAAGCAGGCTCTCTGCCGAGCCCAGAGCCCGATGCGGGGCTCGATCCCAGGACCCTGGGATCATGACCTGAGTCGAAGGCAGATGCTTAATGACTGAGCCACCCAGGCACCCCATAGGATATCTACATAATCTATATGGAATTTGTCTGCACAAAAAATTTGTGTCTTCTCCTCCATTTATTTACTCATTCATTTATTCGTGTAAATATGGATTCATGACTTTTATTTTATTCTTTGGGTTATAACCCAATTATTTATATGATTGCTTTAAAAGTTCCATTTTGACCATTGGGAGTTCTTTTAGTTGTCTCTTGTGCTCCATTGACGTGCCCATCCAAGTTTTGTTTTGTTTTTGTTTTTATTTTTTCGAGAACTTCCTTTCTTTCTGACACAAGATGCCACAGGCTCATCTTGTATATTCCTTGCCAGTCATAGTATCGGCCATTTCCCAAGGAATCTTTGGTGTCTTATTGGAAAATTGAAACCAAGATCAGAGTGCTAAATGTGCCCATTGCTACTACAGTGTCATTTATTTTGGGCACTCTCAACTGAAAAAGCAAAGAAATATATGTAATTATACTAATATGTGTATATACCCATATGTATAATTATTTCTCTATACACACATCTGTATCCATGTCAAACATTAGTTCTTACTAATGTCTGTAATTCTAATCCATTATCACCTGAATCATTTAGCCTCCTTTTGCTGAGCTAGAAATTCCCATTCCAACAGTAAGACACCTGGCTCCCATTCTATACCATCCATTTACTTAATACTCAATTCATGTTTACTTGAATAGCAGTATTAGATTTTTTTTACCTGTACTCACGTAAGAATCAATTTTATCTAATTTTTCTCTTCTCAGCAATATTAATCAATTAGATCTAATTGACATTTATAAAACATTTAATCCAACAACAGCAGAATATACCATCTTCTCAACCTCATATGTAATATTCACTAAGATGAAACACATTCCAAGCTATAAAACACACGGAAAAGTTTTTTTTTTAAGTTTTTAATTTTACGGGCACCTGGTGGCTCAGTTGTTAAGCATCTGCCTTCGGCTCAGGTCATGATCCCAGGGTCCTGGGATCGAGCCCCACACTGGGCTCCCTGCTCAGCGGGAAGCCTGCTTCTCCCTCTCCTACTCCCCCTGCTTGTGTTCCCTCTCTTGCTGTGTCTCTCTCTGTCAAATAAATAAATAAAATTTTTGCACTCCTTAATCCCCATCATCTTTTTCACCCAATCCCCCCACCTACCTCCCATCTGGTAATCATTTTGTTCTCTATTGTTAAGAATCTGTTTCTTGGTTTCATTCTCTCTCTCTCTTTTCCCCTTTGCTCCTTTGTTGCTTTTTTTTTTCTTAAATTCCATATATGAGTGAAATCATATGGCATTTGTCTTTCTCTGACTGACTGATTTCACTTAGCATTATACTCCCTAACCCCCATCCATGTTGTTGCAAATGGCAAGATTTCATTATTTTTTATGGCTGAATAATATTCCATTATATAGATATAGATAGATAGATAGATAGATAGATAGATAGATAGATATACCACAACTTGGACACTTGGCCTGCTCCCATATCTTGGCTACTGTAAATAATGCTGCTATAAACATAGATGTTCATGTATCTCTTTGAACTAGTGTTTTTGTATTTTGGGGGTAAATAACCATTAGTGTGCTCGCTCGATTGTAGGATGGTTTTATTATTAGCCTTTTGAGAAACCTCCATATGCTTTCCAGAGTCGCTGCACCAGTTTGCATTCTCACAAATAGTGCACGAGGGTTCCCCTTTCTCCACATCCTCACCACTACCCTGTTTCTTTTAGCCTTTCTCACAGGTGTGAGGTGATATTGTAATTTTGATTTGTATTTCCCTGATAATAAGTGATGATAAGTATCTGTTGATATGTCTGTTGGCCATCTAGATGTCTTCTTTGGAGAAATGTCTGTTCATGTCTTCTGCCCATTTTTAATTATATTATCAGTTTTTGGGTGTTGAGTTTTATGTTCTTTATAGATTTTGGATACTGACCCTTTATCAGACATGTCATTTACAAATATCTTCTCCCATTGCATGGGTTGCCTTTCAGTTTTCTTGATTGTTTCCTTCCTCTGTAGAAACTTTTTATTTTAATGAAGTCTCAATAGTTCATTTTCGCTTTGGTTTCCCTTGCCTCAGGGGACCTATTTAGAAAAAAGTTGCTATGACTGATGTCAGAGAAATTACTGCTTGTGCTCTCTTCTGGGGTTTTTATGGTTTCAGGTCTCACATTTAGGTCTTTAATCCATTTTGAATTTATTTTTGTGTATGGTGTAAAAAAGTAGTCCAGTTTCATTCTTTTGCATGTTGCTCTCCAGTTTTCCCAGCACCATTTGTTGAAGAGACTGTCTTTTTTCCATTGCATATTCTTTCCTGCTTTGTTGAAGATAAGTTGACCACATAGTTGTGCCATTTCTGGGTTTTCTGGTCTGTTCCATTGATCTATGCCTCTGTTTTTGTGCCAGTACCGTACTGTCTTGATGACTACAGCTTTGTAATATAGCTTGAAATGAAGAATCATGATGCCTCCAGTTTTGTTTTTCTTTTCCAGAATTGCTTTGGCTATTTGTGGTTCCATACAAATTTTAGGATTCTTTGTTCTAGCTCTATGAAAAATGCTGGTGGTATTTTGATAGGGATTGAATTAGATGTATAGATTGCTTTGGGTGGTATAGACATTTTAACAATATTTGTTCTTCCAATCCATGAGCATGGAATGTCTTTCCATTTTTTTGTGTCATTTTCAATTTCTTTTATCAGGATTTTAGTTTTCAGAGTACATATCTTTTACCTCTTTGTTTAAGTTTATTCCTAAGTATCTTACTGTTTTGCGTGCAATTGCAAATGGGATTGTTTTCTTAATTTCTCTTTTTGCTGCTTCATTATTGGTGTATAGAAATGCAACAGATTTCTGTAGCTTCATTTTGAATCCTGTGACTTTACTGAATTTGTTTATAAATTCTAGCAGTTTTTGGTGGAGACTTTCAAGTTTTCTATATATAATATCATGCCATCTGCAAAGAGTGAAAGTTTTACTTCTTCCTTATGGATTTGGAGCCTATTATTTCTTTTTTGTTGTTGTCTGATTACTGGGACTAAGACTTCCACTGCTATGTTGAATAAAACTGGTGACATTATTTAGACATCCTTGCAGGAATTAGGGAAAAGGATCTCAGTTTTCCCCCCATTGCGGATAATATTAGCTGTGGGTTTATATATATTGGCTTTATTATGTTGAGGTATGTTCCCTCTAAGCCTCATTTGTTGAGGATTTTTATCATGAATGGTTGTAGTACTTTGTCAAATGCTTTTTCTTCATCTATTGAAATGACCATATGGTTCTTATCCTTTCTTTTATTGATGTGATGTATCATATTGATTGATTTGTGAATATTAAACCACCCTTGCCACCCAGCAATAAGTCCCACTTGATCGTGATGGATGATTTTTTTAAAGGTATTTATGGATTTGGTTTGTGAGTATTTTGTTGAGGATTTTTGCATGTATGTTTATCAGAGATACTGGCCTGTACTCTTTTTGTGTGGTGTTTTTGTTTGGTTATCAGGGTGATACTAGCGTCATAGAATGAATTGGGTGTTTTCTTTCCTTCTCTATTTTTTGGAATAGTTGGAGAAAAATAGGTATTAATTCTTCTTTAAATGTTTGTTAGAATTTTCCTGTGAAGCCTTCTGATCTTGGACTTCTGTTCGTTGAGAGGTCTTTGATTACTGATTCAATTTCTTTGCTGGTAAGCAGTCTTTTCAAATTTTCTATTTCAGTTTTGATAGGATATGTTTCTAGGAATTTATCCACTTCTTCTAGGTTGTCCAATTGGTTGGCATATTGTTTTTCATAATATTCTCTTATAATTATTTACATTTCTGTGGTATTTGTTGTTATTTCTCCTTTCTCATTTGTGATTTTTTTTAATTTTTTTTATTGTTATGTTAATCCCCATACATTACATCATTAGTTTTAGATATAGTGTTCCATGATTCATTGTTTGTGCATAACACCCAGTGCTCCATGCAGAACGTGCCCTCCTCAATACCCATCACCAGGCTAACCCATCCTCCCAACCCCCTCCCCTCTAGAACCCTCAGTTCATTTGTGATTTTATTTATTTGGGTCCTTTCTCCTTTTATTTCTTGTTGTGTCTGATCACAAATTTATTGGTTTTATTGATTTATTTTTTCAAAAAACCAGTTTCTGATTGATTTCATTGATCTGTTCTTTTGTTTTAGTTTCTATATCACTTATTTCTACTCTAATGTTTATTATTTCCTTCCCTCTGCTGGTTTGGGGTTTTGTTTATTGTTCTTTTTCTCGTTTCTTTAGCTGTAAGGTTAGGTTGTTTATTTGAGATTTTTCTCGCTTCTTGAGGTAGGCCTGTATTGCTATAATTTTACTTCCCTCTTAGAACTACTTTGCTCCATCCCAAAGGTTTTGGACTGTTGTGTTTTCATTTTCATTTGTTTCCATGTACTTTTTATTTCTTTGATTTCCTAGTTGACCCATTCATTGCTTAGTAGCAAGTTATTTAACCTACATGTACTTGTGGTCTTTCCAGGTTTTTTTCTTATGGCAGACTTCTAGTTTTATACCATTGTGGTCGGAAAAGATGCATGGTATAACTTAAATCTTTTTAAATTTGTTGAGGCCTCGTTTGTGACCTAATATGTGATCTATTCTGGAGAATGTTCCATAGTCACTTGAAAAGAATGTGCATTCTGCTGTTTTAGGAAGGAACGTTCTGAGTATATCTGTTAAATCCATCCGCTCCAGTGTATTGTTTAAAGCCATGTTTCCTTGTTGATTTTCTGTTTAGATAATCTGTCCATTGATGTAAGTGGGGTGTTAAAGTCCCCTACTATTGTATTATTATTGATTAGTTCCTTTATGTTTGTTTGTTTTCTATATTTTTAAAGTTTTTATTTAAAGTCCAGTTAGTTAACATGCAGTATAATATTAGTTTCAGGTTTACAATATAGTGACACAACACTTCCATACAACACCCGGTGCTCATCCCAAGAGCACTCCTTAATCCCCATCACCTATTTAACTCATCCCCTCAACCTCCATTATGATAAACTTTATGTTTGTTATTAGCTGCACACTGAAACTTTTTTAAAAGAATAGAAATTTTAGAGTATGTTCATAGACCACAGTAAAATAAAAGTAAAAGACCATAACAGAAATACAGAGGAAATATCATCAAACATTTGGAAATTAAAGAAGAAAACTCTCATTGTCTTTTCTTTCTTAGAGTTTTCATCTTTAATATTATCTATTGTAGTAACCCCCAAACACATTATGTGAGGAGTTTCATACATTTGTAATACAGTTAGATTCACTTGTTACAGTTAACATTTTTTTTCTTGGGATCCCTGACCACCTGAAAGATTTTTTTTTGTGTTTGCATAAAAGTTGACTTTTTATGTTAAATGTTCTGCATCCTTGACAAATGTATAATGTCATGTGTCCACTATTTCAGTATCATACAAAATAGTATCATGTCCCCAACATTTCTCATACTTCACCTAGGCACCCTCCTTTCCCCTAAGCCCATGGGAACAATTGCACTGATCTTTTTATAGTCTCCATAGTTTTGCCTTTTCCAGCACATGATATAATTTTTTAGACTGCCTTCTTGCCCTTGATAATATAAATTTAAGGTCTCTCAGTCTATTTGTGACTTGATAGCTCATTTTATTTTATTGCTGAATAATATTCCATTGTACGATTGTACAACAGTTTATCCATTCATGAAGGACAGTGTGGTTGCTTCCAGTTTTGGGCGATTATAAATAAAACTACTATAAACATTTGTGTGGAGGTTTTTATGTAGATGTATGTTTTCAACTCAATTGGGTAAATATCTAAGACTGCAATGGCAGGGTAATATCTTAACAGCATATTTAACTTTATAAGAAGTTGTCAAACTATCTTCCAAAGTTGCTGTATCATTTTGCCTTCCCACTTGCACTGTATGTAGGTTCCTGTTGTTTTGCATCCTAAACATCCTAAACATTTGGTATTGTTAGGTTTTTGGATTTTAGCCACACTCCAGTGAGTGTGCAGTGGTATCTCACTGTTGTTTTAATTTGAAATTCCTTAATGACAAATGATTTTAAGTATCTTTCATATGAATTATCTTAAGGTGGATACCCTTGTAATTACTACCAAGCAAGAAATAAAACATTGCTGGCCATCCCACAATGAGCTCTCTTACCCATGTTAGTGATTGTTATCCTGAATTATTACACACTACTTTCTTTTATTTAAAAATTATTTTACTATCCAAACATGCATGCATGCACATGCTATTTTTTAAAATGATTTGTCTTTAAGCCTCTTTATTTTATATATATTTTTTCCTAATTTTATTAATTTTCTTAAAAATTTGTCTGTTGCACAACCCATTTGACCTAGAGAGTTTTTCCCCTAGGGCAGATATTGCTGAGTGCAAATGCACAGTGCAGTCAAGCTCGTTCCTCTGTCCTCTGTAGTTACATCCAAACAGCTTGTCAGGTTTATGTCCAGTCTCTGTCAAAACTTTAGAGGAATGCTGTCTTCATCAGTAAAATATTTTTGATTGTCCTTATTTTTGTGGTTAGCAAATTGATGAAGCTCAAGGTCTGGATTTATTAATTTATTAGGGATTTCAAAATAGTGACGTTGTAACTGAAGTGTTTCTTTTTTCATTCATTATTTGGAATTATTTTATAAATAGCTACAATTCCTCCTACACTGTGTGATTACAGAATGATATAAGAAATATAGACTAAATATTGATTGGCTGTCTTTATTCTCCAGCTTTTAAGATAATAATTGTCCCTTAATATTCCTTAACCATACATTATTTTTAAATATCAGTGTGAAATAACAGACTTAAGCATAATTACATTGATCCTAATTGATTGTAACCATTATTTTTATTGTGGATGTTCAGTCAGTGGGAGGCTCTTAATAAGGAAGTTTTTTGATATGACCCTAGCTTCCACTATAGCTTCTTTGCCATCTATTATGACATGAGTTTCAGATTCATCTTGTACATTTTCTACCCCCGACTTGAAGTCTGACATTTTTCCAAGAATTCCTGGTTTCTGGTGATGTGAAGTAAATTTTAAAACCACAGTGTGGGTGCTAAAATTATTTCTACTGGATAGATCTTGTTTATAGAACTGTGTAGTGGACAGATGGAAAAAATACTTAAAGATTTCTATTTATATAGAAGTATTTATAGTTATAAATTTACATTATGTTATACTAATCCACATATAAAATATGTAAATGTAATTTACCACCAATTAAAATACAGAACTAAAGGATTTTACTAACCTCTTCCATAATTCCATAATCTATACAATTAGAATAATTATAATTACATTTCTATAATTTTCTATAAGTTTATAATCTATTCTTTCTTCTATATTGAAAATATTGGTTCTCAAGTACACAAAGAATGGCAAAATAATATCTGTAATCACTCATTTGCTTTATTAACAATAGACACAGATTTGTCTCAAAATACCAGTAATATATTATTGCTTCAATAAATGTACTGAAAATAGTTTAAAGTACTTTTCACATATGCTCTTCTATTCTCTCTCCATATTTAAGTACTTTTACTCTACATACATTGATAGAGCAGATAGCCATTTCTATAAAATATATCATCATTTTAAGCCTTCTTTAGGTTTATTTCAGTTTCTTTGTGACCATGTTTCTTTAGTGTTTGGATTGTCTGATGTACTGTAGAATTCTCAGAAATGATTCATAAGAAGAGTACTTACCAAGTTGTTGCATGTATTATTCTATAATTATCTTGCATATGTGCTTCATTTAATTTTAGCATAAAATATATTGCATTTTAAAAGTCTGATGATAATCTCATTTTCATTTTGTTAATTACTTGTTCTTTTGTATGTGGTTATTTTTTTTTTCCAGTAATGTCCAGTAATTTTACCTGACTACATCTTAACACTGGTAATTCAGGTACATGGTAGGCTATTCCAAAATATAGGTTCAAATTTTTTTCTAATTTCAGGAATTTTTGAAATTTTATTTTTTATTTGTTCTCTTCTAAATTTTTTTCAGGGACTCTTTTTATCTGCATATTGGATATTCTTTGCCTTTTTCAATATGAGTTTCTCTGGACTACTCATTTCTTACTTTATTTTTTTTGATTTTAAACTGTTGCTCTTTGAAAAAGTAAATAAATTGTTGCTCTTTCATTAGCTTTTATTTAAGGATTATCTGATATAATTATTCATTCTTGCATTATTCCTCATTATGCTTCATTTTTGATTTGTGAAAATATATATAATTCTTATTCAATTTATTGACTGTATGAATGTTTAAGTATTTCTCACTTAGATTTGTGTTATTTTTTCCTCCCTTGTATCAGTTAATTAAAGATCATTAATTGTGGTGAAATAGTAGGTAATGGTTTTAATATGTTATATGCATTTGTCTTTCTGATGTGCTTTCATTATTGGGATGCTCTTCTGCTCCTTATTCCCTTCTGGCAATATTTGTACAGTGTATGATGTCAATATATTTCTGTTGTTCATTTTTTTATGTGAAAATATTTTTCCCAAACTTATGAAGGTTGCACAAATTCAGGATAGATAACTCCTTCCCTGTGGCCTTCCTCCTCCTACTTCTGTTCCTCTTCATTCTTCTTTTCATAGCTTCCTCTTTTGTTGTTTTCAAAAATATGGCAATTTTCTTCTGAGGTTTATTGATTATATTTTCTTTCCCTATTTCTTTCTTTCTTCCTTTTCCCCTTCTTTTCTTTTATTTGGACCTTAAAATTTCTCTATTTTTAGTATCCTTGTCCTGATTAGTTTTTAATTTTTTACCAAATGTTTCCTTTTTCTGTGATGCCATTAGAAAAGAGAGTATGGGGGTGCCTGGGTGGCTCAGATGGTTAAGCGTCTGTCTTTGGCTCAGGTCATGATCCCAGGGTCCTGGGATCGAGCCCCACGTCTGGCTCCTGGCTTGGCTGGGAGCCTGCTTCTCCCTCTCCTTCTGCCTTTCCCCTGCTCATGCTCTTTCTCTCTCTCTCTCTCTGTGTCTCTCTGTCTCAAATGAATAAATAAAATCTTTAAAAAAAAAAAAAGAAAAGAAAAGAAAGTATGGTTTGTTGATTTTAAGGATTCACAGATGCTAGACTCAATATTTTTGGGAGGTTCTGATGAAAGCAAAATAATAACAAGAATGTGTTTCAAGACTAGACATGGATCATAAATAGAATCTCATTCTTCTGACTCTATGAATTAAGAAATTTTAGCAAGTTGTGTACTAGATAAGATTAAGAAATAAGTAAGATTTATTTAAAATCCTCTACATGTGATGGTAGGATAAAGAATTCTGTTAATAGTGTCAACACAATCTATTAAATTATTAGTAACATTTAACATAAAGGTCACCACAACTAAATGATAAAACATAATTTTACTGTAGAACATAAAGTGATCTGAACAAATGGAAAGTAGAAATTTGTTCTTGAATTGGTAGAGTAGATAGCATAAGAATTTTTAAAATATGTAAATTTAGTGTAACTGCAGTTAAATTCCAATAACCATAATTGGATAAAATATCCTAAATTATTCATGCATGCAAGAAATAAATCAAAGTTTACAGAATAACATTAAAAGTGCTAAGACAAATAGACTAGTCAAAGTTATAAGATTTACCACAAATTAAAATATAATATAAAGTCACTGCAAAGAAAACGATGCAGTCCTATTATAGAAAAGGACAAAAATACTTATGGAAGAGAATTTTTTAACAACTTTTTTACAGAATTTCTGCAAAAAGATAAAATATATTAAGTTGATATTTTCAGGTATTACCAAAAAATTTTGACTTTGGCCATGAAGAACTTAAAAGAAATTCAAACCAAGTACATTTTTACTTTGTTTGGTTATATGTAAAATTATTTTAAATACTTTTTAAAAATTAAGTTATCTACACTTGGCATGCTTTTTAATTTCTCATTTCATTATTTCTGATGTATTGGAAAGTTTTCATTTTAGATAAAAGGACATTCAAATTAGAGATAATTCTTTTTATTTTTATATTAAATAGTAATAAAACATGGAAAAATTTAATGCTTATTCTAAGCAAAGCTAAGTTTTAATTTTTCTTAGATAATTTCAAAAATCAATCAGCTTAACTGTCAATTATTTTTTATAGGTCCTGGACTATTAAAACTTCTGTACTTTCTAGATAGTTCAGTTTCAAGGGAATCTGTCTGTCTCTTTGTATTATTTTAAGATTACCAGCTTTAGTCATATATTTTCCAAAAGTAAGTTCTAGATCTTAAATAGTATATTTGAAGCTGAGGAATAAACATTTAACATTCTATGGTGGAATTTGAAACAGGATAGTGACAGACATTTGTATATGTGGTTCAAACATTTCCAGTGAAACAAAGCCTTTCACCTAATATAAGGGAGATGGAAGTTCATCCATGGTAATATTGGGAAGGAAGATGCATTAACATTGGTAGATAATTTATTTGGTGAATGACAAACAACACCTAAAAAATGTAATTTTGGAGAAATAAAGATATATTTTGTTTTCTGAGTATAAATTTAGAATGCGTAAATATTGCATATTTGAAAAACAACAAAATACTATGTTCAGAAAATTATAGGCCTTTTCTATTTTTTTTTTTTTCTTTTCTATTATTTTTAATCATGGTAGTATTCAAACTAAGTGTTCTTGTCTGAAATAATGCTATCATCCTTAGTAATAATAAGGTAAAGATTGATCAGCTAAAGTGGTCATAATACCTTTTGGAGAAAGTAATTCAAAAAACAGTAAGAAAAAGATATTTCTCTAATTATTTAGTTAATATTTCTTTATATTATAACAATATAGGCTATAGGCTATACAGTAACTCACATATTCTATTAGAATGGCTAAAAAGTAGATTTACACGTAAGGAAGCTGAAAGTGACTTTGGTTCGTCCTGTCTTCCTTTACTCTTCATGTCAAACACTCCTTTGTTAGAAGCACATTTGGCATTGTCTTGGTTCTAAAGTAGGTGATCTAGTTCTTGGGATATACCCATCCTCCATTTTATTACTCTTTTTCCCCTCACAGGCATTATAATAGAAAGTAGAGATAAAAACTGTGTCATCGTTACATAGAAATCTATCAGAACTCTATTTCTCCATCTTTATAATGCCAAGTTCTGAACTAAAAGCACACTCACTGGCATTAACTTAACTCATTAATTTGGGAAGCTTAGCAAATAGCAACAAATTCTTTTTTTTTTTTTTTTTTTTTTTAAGATTTTATTTGTTTATTTGACAGAGAGAGACACAGCGAGAGAGGGAACACAAGCAGGGGGAGTGGGAGAGGGAGAAGCAGGCTTCCCGCTGAGCAGGGAGCCCGATGCGGGGTTCGATCCCAGGACGCTGGGATCATGACCTGAGCCGAAGGCAGACGCTTAACGACTGAGCCACCCAGGCGCCCCAATAGCAACAAATTCTTAATGTATAGAAAGAGGAATGCCCATTTAGGCCATTCCAGATCTGTATTCTCTATACCACACAGGTATTGAACTATATAAACAACAAACTGTAACGTATTGCAGATGGTGGTTTTCTTTAGAGCACAGAGAAGTAGCAAAGATCTTTTCTGTTCCCACATTTCCACCTGCAAAATAATGAGTAAGGAAAGCTTTTGCGTTATTTTGTTATAATCTATGACTCTGGGATAGCTGGGATTGTATTTACTATTCTTTTCTTTCTTTACTCTGGCTCAAAGGCCAATAGTTAGCAGATTTTATTTGAGCTGTAGGGCCTTAGCAATAAAATGTCTTCGGCTGATGCCCCTTTTGACATTTATGACATGCCAAACCAAACTAGAGTTTTATTAAAGCTTTTATGCTCACTGCTTTTATTTTATTCATTTTCTCCATTTTTATAATTTCGGTATTTACAAAAGGCACTTATTCAGTAGAGTTTCTTGATCCGTATCTCAACTGCTCAATTGCGTATTTTAACTTCTGACTTTATGTGTTTTTATGATCTAGGCTCAGGTGACAAGTCACAGAAAGTTTGCCACCCCCAATAGGATTTTCAATTTCATGTAATTTTGATAAACCAGAATTATCTTCTGTTATTCTGAAAATGTCCAGCCATTCAACCTCCTAGGAAAACAGTCACTCTGCAGCTTTCTGCTCTTGTAACCAGGGAGAATGATTCTAACACAACAGGAATATATACTACTATTGTGCTTTTGACCAATGTCTTGCAAATCAGCTCTATCTTTCTCCTTCCTTCCTTCCCTCCCTCTTTCACTCTTTTTTTTTTAAGATTTTATTTATTTATTTATTTATTTACTTATTTGAGAGAAACAGCATGAGAGGGGAGAGGGCCAGAGGGAGAAGCTGGCTCCCCGCTGAGCCGGGAGCCCGGTGTGGGACTCCATCCCAGGATTCCGGGATCATGACCTGAGCCGAAGGCAGTCGCTTAACCAACTGAGCCACCCAGGAGCCCCTCTTTCACTCTTTCATTCATGAATTACAGTTTCACGTTTCCAGTTGTATGCAAACTGAGGGTTGCAGAAAGGGAGGGGGGTAGGGAGATGGGGTAACTGGGTGATGGGCATTAAGAAGGGCATGTGATGTGATGAGCACTGGGTATTATACACAATTGATGAATCACTGAACATTATATCAAAAGTAATGATGTACTATATGTTAGCTCATTGAATTTAAATAAAAAAATATAATTTTCTAACAGGATTCCCTACAAACTTGACACAACCTTCTCCAAATAATCTAACTTGAAACTCATTTTATTTTTTTATTTTATTTCTTTTTTAAATTTATTTGACAGATAGAGAGACAGCGAGAGAGGGAACACAAGGAGGGGGAGAAGGAGAGGGAGAAGCAGGCTTCCCGCTGAGCACGTAGCCCAATGCGGGGCTGGATGTGGGGCTCCATCCCAGGACCCTGGGACGATGACCCCAGCTGAAGGCAGATGCCTAATGACTGAGCCACCCAGGCGCCCTGAAACTCATTTTAAAACATTCCTTAATCTATTCCTAATCTTGTGCCTTTTTGTTTCTATTGATGGAAAACATGTCCATGGATCATAATCTCAGTGCTAATCCTGACTCTCTCCTTTACAAAGACTTTGAAAAATCATTTCTGACCTTATCTTCCACCATCTTCACACTCCTACTTCTCACAACATGAGTTTTAACCAAGTTAAACCCTACTACATGTGATTTAGTTATATGGGCACAAAGACAAATTGTGAATCTTTAGTAAGACAGGAGGTTTGAATACAAATTCTGTTTTTTATTATCATTATGATAAATTAACTTTGATTCCATGTGGAAAAATGTCCACATTTCTTTTATTTATTCATGTGAAAAATAATTATACTAAATACTAAATTTATATTTTATTCTGAGACAATCAATGTCTCAGAAGATTACTGCCTTCATGGATCTTACAGATAATGAGTAGAAAGATATTAAATAATACTATCAAATTACATAATTAAGAAAAGCAATTGTGGGTGCCTGGGTGGCTCAGTCGTTAAGCGTCTGCCTTCGGCTCAGGTCATGATCCCAGCGTCCTGGGATCGAGCCCCGCGTAAGGCGCCCTGCTCCACAGGGGAGCCTGCTTCTCCCTCTCCCACTCCCCCTGCTTGTGTTCCCTCTCTCGCTGTCTCTCTCTCTGTCAAATAAATAAATAAAATCTTTAAAAAAAAAAAAAAGTAGTTGTAAAGTAACAGTATAGGATGTAACACATGTGACATTTACATTGGTCCTTGTTTTGGAAAAAATGGTTAAATTAAGACCTGTGTGATTAGATTGCAGTGTTAATCAGGAAAACCATGTATATAAAGGACTCAAGGCAACAAAATTTTTAGCATGTTTGATGGCTGACATGTTCTGTGCCTGAGACAAAAGGAATGCAAATCTGGAGTTTTTTTTCTTTCTTTTTTTATTTTTTTTTCTTTGGATTTTGAACATTCCTGTGGTGAGTACAGATCCTTTTAGATGATCTTATCCTAAAAAAGAAAGTGTAGCCCACCACAACAAAACAATTCATTAATCTTAAAAAAAAAAAAATCTTACTTGAAAATACAATGGTAACTATACTTTAAATTTTTAAATCTTACTGAATAATTCAACATAAATTTATAAAGATTTTGCTAAATATATACCTATCTGAATCCTGACATTATTTCAGAGATTCTCTTGGAGTACCTAAACATATGGAAAATTAGTATAGTTTGTGGCACCTGGAGACATTTTACAAAAATAAATTTGAAAAAGATACTTTATGGATCTGTGATTCCAAAATTACTAGTTTTATGTGTTTAACTTTATAAAACAACTGATTGTTCAGTATTAAATATGAATCTCAGATTATTTGAATTTGTTTTGTCAGAAGAGCTAGTGTAAATGATCACTAAACAAGCACTGGAAAAAATTAATACATTGCATACTCATATTGGTAAGGTTTATGTTTATTTAGTAATGAAGTCCTGTGTTATTGGACTGATAATTATTGAAGTCCTGATAATTATTACGACTAATATTTTTGAAAATCAAATTATTCAAATAGAGGGGCACCTGGGTGGTGTAGTCGGTTAAGCATCCAACTCTTGGTTTCTGCTCAAGTCGTGATCTCAAGGTCATGGGATCAAGCCCTGTGTGGGGCTCCATGCTCAGAGAGGAGTCTGCTTGAGTTCCTTTTTCCTTTTCCCTCTGCCCCTCTCACTCATGTGCTCACTCTCTCTCTCTGAAATAAATAAATAAATCTTTAAAAAAAATTGTTAAAAAAAATATAAATAAATAAATAAATAGATAAATAAAATTGTTCAAGTGGATCATTGGGTTCTCTGCATTGTAAAATTCAGATCCAGACAAATGAAACTCCTACTCTTCCCTTTGGTTTTATTTTCCTAAAAGTGATTGTTGTGATAATAACTCTCAAACTTCTGTAAAATTGATGTGAATATATGTATTAATGATTCCTTTTGACATTCCCTTTTTTTTTTTTAAGATTTATTTATTTGACAGCAAGAGAGAGAACACAAGCAGGGGGGAGCAGCAGAGGGAGAGGGAGAAGCAGACTCCTTGCTGAGCAGGGAGCCTGATACGGGGCTCGATCCCAGGACCCTGGGATCATGACCGGAGCCAAAGGCAGACGCTTAACAACTGAGCCACCCAGGCACCCCTCCTTTTGACATTCCTAATTCTTCTGAATCTCAGGATCATTTACATCTGTTTTCTAAAAATCTATAAGCTATTTTTAGTCATATGAATTTCATCTATGATTCTATACTTTTTAATTTCTTTTTACACATATCAAAATTTTCAGATTTCTATCTCTATTTATGAATATCTTTAACTCCTTAAATATGATTGCATTTTACACACACTTTATTTCCAAAAAGAAAGAGATAAAAGAAGCTATTAACACTTTATTTCCAAACACAATGCTCTTAGTATGATTTAAGATCATGTACATTCCCATTAGATGTCAGAAAGAAATGAATGCAAAGAACAGCAAAGAGATATAGAATAAATTCCAGATCTTGTGTGTATGTAGTTAAGTGTTTTTTTTTTTTTTCCAGGAGTTGAATATATTTCATTACTCAAATGCAACTAGTTTGCAATTTTTTAAATGCAGCAATTTAATGTCTTAATCCCAGTTATAAATTTAAGTTATAAAAGTAAACTTGAAAAGTGCTGTCCTTTAGTTATATCTTTAATTTTATTTATCAAATCAAAAGACTGGAATTCCTTTGTGTGTTCTTTTTTTTTATTTTTTTTTTTTTTTGATGTTTAAGGAAATAGTGAGGAGGAAGCTGTGTCTTTTTTTCTTTGCTCATGCAATTATCCAGGAGGATACAATGCCCACAGATCTGTGGAGTGCTGAGCCATCAGTATTTTTATCTTTTATGCAGGATCAATTACATAAACTAGCATAACATAAGCTCCCATGGAATTAGTGAGGTTCTTCAAAAGTCACATGATTCACTATACAGAGTAGTGGATTAAGTTTGAAGCTGCTCTGGCCTTCATCCTGGATTTGTCATTCTTGCTCTTTGTATAATCTAGGTCAGCTCCCAACATACACTTACTTGAACATTCACAGCTATAAAAAGGAGCTACTCTTATGGATGCTTTATATATTATATGAATGTTTTATAGCATAAATCTTCTAGATTTGCAAGATCTAACTAACTCATAATTTAGTAATTATATGTATTTTTCACATTCACTATTAACTTCATTTTTATGACCATGAATATGCATTTCAATAACAGCCTAAATTTTCAGAATTTCTTTTTTTCTAATATAGTGCCTGTTAATTCTCATTCTCTTTATGAGACCTATAGGTTACCAAAACTACTTTTAATATAAAATTGAACATGTACATTGCTATCACACTTATTAATATAAAGTGTAAACAAGAGCATAGTTAAGGAAGATTAATTACTAGTCTCCTCTCTATTCCCCTTTTATGTGTTTCCCACTATTACCATTGACTGCAGCATAAAGTCTCATCTTCTTGTGTGACATATAAAGCCATTCATTATCTGGTCTTTATCTTCCTTTCCATCTTATCTTTGTCACCTTCTACCTTATATTAGAATCAAAATAAGCCTAAACTACATATGTTTTCCCAAGATTCCATCATATTTCTTGTTTGCTGATCCATTTTGCTCTCACTGGAAAGTCTTTTCCTTCCCACTTTATTTTCTACCTCAACTGTCAGGTGTCATGTCCTCCAAGATTTTTACTTGACCTCTTAGCCTGAGTCAAGCATCCTTTCTCTATCCTCTTTTTTTTTTCCTATCCTCTTTTTACCACATTTTATTAAATTCATTTCCTGATGTGTTTCTAATTATAGACTTCATTTGGATGGGGAGCATTCTTTATTTATTCTGGTATAAGCCTACATAGAGTAGCTACCTAATAAGTGACTCTGAATGAAAATGAATTGACTGGTTGTAAGATATCAATCTCACTAATGCCTTTCAGCACATGGAAGAAATAAATATACTGTTACAAAACCATAATTAACCAAAATGTTCTACTAATTGAATTGTTTGGTAAACTGAAGTTAACTAAACAACTCATTGTTTTGGTCATTTTAATGAAATATTTCTAAAATACTTGTAATTCAGTTGGAGGTTTTGGGGAGTCTTCATTATGGACATAATAACACATTTCTGATGATGTACTGTTAATGTTCTGTCATTCAATATATACATGTCTATGCAATTTTGATTACATGCCAGCTTGAATTTTTTGTTTTGTCCTTAATTTTATCTGTCCAACAGATTGTAAGATATTTAAGAGAATGAAATGTGCCCTATATTAATCCTTCATCAAGTCAGCAGTCTTAGTCAAGAATAGCTCACTAGACTGTCCATATTTTATTTATTTATTTATTTATTTATTTATTTATTTATTTATTTATTTGTGTCCATATTTTAAAGAAGAGAAAGAAGAGAGTAGAAAGAGGGCATGCATTGTGAGTTGTTGGCCTGGGAATGCTCTCAGCCCCTAAGGGGTCCCTTTGGGTCCCTGCTACATGGCCCTCTTTATGACAGGTCAGTTTTCAGCAGGAGGGTGTCCACTAATGCTTCTTATATCTTTTAGGGCTCACCTAATTAAGTCAGGCCCATTCAGAATAACCCTTCTTTGATTAACTCAATTGTTAACTCAAAGTCAACTGATTAGGGACGAAATCATAAAAGGGCTATCCTATCATGATTACTGTTCTGCCCATACTCTACAGGAGGGAACTGTATAGGATGCATTCACCAGGAGGGTGGGAATATTCACAGCCATGTTAGAATACTGCCTACCTCGCTTCTCCTAAAGCTTTAGCACTATTATAGACTGTAAAGGAGATGAAACTAAGTATTGATTCCACTTAGGGCAAAAAAACTTAGCCATTCATTTTAACATATGCCTATCCAACTATATTTTTGTAATGGTCAGACTTCTCTTAAATTTGATATCTCATACATAAATTCAATCATTTATTTATTTTATTTTATTTTTTTAATATTTTATTTTATTTTATTTTTTTAAAAGATTTTATTTATTTATTCATGAGAGACAGAGAGAGAGAGAGGCAGAGGGAGAAGCAGGCTCCCAAGGAGCAGGGAGCCCGATGCGGGACTCGATCCCAGGACTCTGGGATCATGACCTGAGCCGAAGGCAGACGCTTAACCATCTGAGCCACCCAGGCGCCCCTCATTTATTTATTTTTTATAAAAAAAGTTTACAGAGTTCTTGCAATTCCAATTACTTGGATTTTCTGAGAAGAAACTGAAGGTACTAGTGTCTTTGATGACATTTAGTTTAATATTGAAAAGAGGGTAGATTTTTTTCTACTCACTATTTCTTTCAAAAAGGCAAAATCACCTGAGAAATATCTAATTTTCAATTTAAAATATCATTCTTACCAAACAGATCTGAGCTTTCAGTGGTAGGATGTTTTATTAAATCACCTGAGTCATTAATAAAATTTCACCAAGTCCTGACAGTCCTCTTTTATGGGCTATTCTCAAGTAATGCACTTCTTTTCAAGTACTTTAAATGGCTCTGAAGCTAATAATCATGTAGAATGCCCTTTTTTTTCTTTTACATAAAGAAGTATTTTGAAAGAAATAACACAGGTCAGGTGTACTTAAATCTTTTTCTGTGCATGTATGTTTTCTAATTCTAAAACAAATGCTACCATTTTATTTATTTTGTTATATCAACAATATTTATAGAGTGTCAATGTCTGATTTCAAAGTCAAATGGAAACTTAGTGAACATTTCAAGATTCAAACCTCTATATTTGTTATTAATTCTATAAATAGTTTTATTTTTATCTCTTTTCCCCAGAAATCTTCAAGAGATATGGTAGTGATAAGATACAAAATACAAGTCATTATTCAAGTGCTCACCTAAGCAGGAAAGAACCCTTCTGAAATTTGAATTACAATAATTTTAGCTCCAATATTGTAAAGAGTAAAAACACAAAGCAAACACAGCATTTTACCATTCAGAAAGAGCAACCAATAATGTCTGCTTGTGCCTGGGATCACTATATTTTACTGGATAATGTCCAGGGAAAAGCATATTAATGCCTTTAAAAAAAAAGGAAACTGGATGGTCATAAGGATATTTTCTGAGACCACATGCAGAGTTGGCCTGCGTCCCGTTGATTTTTAATGCAAGCAGCAGTCATTTTAGACCTGGCTGGAATTTGATGGGTCTACATATGTTAAATTTAGCCAGTTGAATATGATTTATGGACTAGATAGTCTAAGCACATGGACTAGGTATTCTTAGAATTAACTTAATGCTGAATTATTTTTGTCGAGTCAAACTGTGGGGAATATTTATACGTCTAATTATGTGACTAGAAATATCAAATAAGCCCACAATTATTAACACCTATAAGCCAGCACTATATTAATGCTTTCAAATGCATTGTCTCATTAATGAACAAAACTCCATGAAGGAAGAAGTGTTATTATTCTCATTTTATAGGTAAAGACTATAATGTAACAAAAGATCATTTAACTGGTGTTAGAGGTGAAATTTGAACTCTGGATCATCTCCTTTCTAAGAACATTCCTGGACCTACCACAATTGGCACATTCGTGAGAAGCAACAAATAAGAGAAAATCTAGAGATAAATTTTTATTCCATTTACCAAAATCAATCCTGAAGCAAATATTCTCTACAGGGATCAATTTTCTTTCTGCAGGATACAGAGGGAGAATCAGGCATCATAGGGATCCTACAAATTTTCCTAATTAAAACACAGAATAAAGATCACACCAGATTTTCTTTCAGCTGGATCAGAATAGATCTTTGAATCTTACAAAGATTTATACCTTCAGGGAGTAATAGAGCCATGTGTTTGGTTTGTTCTGAATTACCTATCTATTATTGGGTCTTATTTTTTGGAGTTTTGTTCAATTAGGTTGGAGTTGCTTACTAACATTTTCACACCTTCAGTCCATATTAGGGCTGTCTCATTGTATCTCAAACATGAATCGCACATGTGTGTTCTACTATGATTCTCAAAGGCAATATGTAGGCTCCAGGTCTAACAAACCTACTAGACATTTATCTGATCCTAATGAAGCATGAGGATTAGGAATAAGGTCTTTAAAGACATATTGGAAAATACATTTGAATCACTCCATTGTACAACTGTAACTAATATTACACTGTATATTAACTAACTGGAATTTAAATAAGAAAAAATAAATAAAATACATTTGTCTGCAATCTGCAATGCTGACTCTCTCCTTCCACTTTCCAAGAAAAATTCCAGAAATAAGATCAAATATTTAACATGCCCTCAACTTCTTGCTTTTTGTATATTATTCTTGCATTTTCTTTTTTTTAAATTTTATTTTATTATGTTATGTTAGTCACCATACAATTCATCACCAGTTTTTGATGCAGTGATCCACGATTCATTGTTTTCGTACAACCCCCAGTGCTCCATGCAGTACATGCCCTCCTTAATACCCGTCACCAGGCTAACCTATACCCCTACCCCCCTCCCCTCTAAAACCCTCAGTTTATTTCTCAGAGTCCATAGGCTCTCATGGTTCATTTCTCCGTCCAATTTCCCTCCCTTCATTTTTCCCTTCCTTCTCCTAATGTCCTCCATGCTATTCCTTATTTTCCACAAATAAGTGAAACCATATGATAATCAACTTTCTCTGCTTGACTTATTTCCACTTAGCATAATCTCCTCCAGTCCCATCCATGTTGATGTAAAAGTTGGGTATTCATCCTTTCTGATGGCTGAGTAATATTCCATTGTATATATGGACCACATCTTCTTTATCCATTCATCTGTTGAAGGGCATCTCAGCTCTTTCCACAGTTTGGCTATTGCAGACATTGCTGCTATGAACATTGGGGTGAATATGGCCCTTCTTTTCACTACATCTGTGTCTTTGGGGTAAATACCCAGGAATGCAATTGCTGAGTCATAAGGTAGCTCTATTTTTAATTTTTTGAGGCACCTCCACACTGTTTTCCAAAGTGGCTGTACCAACGTGCATTCCCACCAACAGTGTAAGAGGGTTCCCCTTTCTCCACAACCTCTCCAACATTTGTTGTTTTGTGCCTTGTCAATTTTTGCCATTCTAACTGGTGTAAGGTGGTATCTCAATGTGGTTTTGATTTGAATTTCCCTGATGGGTAATGATGATGAGCATTTTTTCAGTGCCTGTTAGCCATTTGTATGTCTTCTTTGGAGAAGTGTCTGTTCATGTCCTCTGTCCATTTTTTGACTTAATTATTTGTTTTTTAGGTGTTGAGTTTGAGAAGTTCTTTATAGATCTTTGATACCAGCCCTTTATCTGTTGTGTTATTTGCAAGTATCTTCTCCCGTTCTGTGGGTTGCCTCTTTGTTTTGTTGACTGTTTCCTTTGCTGTGCAGAAGCTTTTTATCTTGACAAAGTCCCAAAAGTTCATTGTTGCTTTTGTTTCACTAGCCTTTGGAGATGTATCTTGAAAGAAGTTGCTGTGACCGATGTCAAAGAGGTTACTGCCTATGTTCTCCTCTAGGATTTTGATGGATTCTTGTCTCACATTGAGGTCTTTCATCCATTTTGAGTTTATCTTTGTGTATGGTGTTAGAAAATGATCAAGTTTCCTTCTTCTGTATATAGCTTTCCAATTTTCCCAGCACCATTTATTGAAGAGACTGTCTTTTTTCTATTGCATATTTTTTCCTGCTTTGTCAAAGATTATTTGACCATAGAGTTGAGGGTCAATATCTGGGCTCTCTATTCTGTTCCATTGGTCTATATGTCTGTTTTTGTGCCAGTACCATACTGTCTTGGTGATCACTGCTTTGTAATATAGCTTGAAATCGGGCAATGTGATGCCCCCAGCTGTTTTTCTTTTTCAACATTTCCTTGGCGATTCCGGGTCTTTTCTGATTCCATACAAATTTTAGGATTATTTTTTCCAGCACTTTGAAAAATGTCATTGGAATTTTGATTGGGATGGCATTGAAGGTATAGATTGCTCTGGGTAGCATAGACATTTTAACAATGTTTATTCTTCCGATCCATGAGCATGGAATATTTTTCCATCTTTTTGTGTCTTCTTCAATTTCTTTCATGAGTGTTCTGTAGTTGCTAGAGTATAGATCCTTTACCTCTTTAGTTAGGTTTACTCTGAGGTATCTTATGGTTTTTGATGCTATTGCATATTGAATTGTTTCTCTAATTTCTTTTTCTACAGTTGCATTAGTGTAAAAGGAAGCAACTCAATAATAAGAGGAGAGAGAAGAACGATATGGTCCTCTCAATTGTTGCAGAAAAAGCATTTGACAAAATACAACATCCTTTCCTGATTAAAACTCTTCTGCATATAGGGATAGAGGGAACATTCCTCAAGTTCATAAAATCCATCTATGAAAAACCCACAGCAAATATCATCCTCAGTGGGGAAAAGCTGAGAGCCTTTCCCTTAAGATCAGGAACACGTCAAGGATGCCCACTCTTGGCACTATTGTTCAACATAGTACTAGAAGTCCTAGCAACAGCAATCAGACAACAAAAAGAAAAAAAAAAAGGTATTCAAATTGGCAAAGAAGAAGTCAAACTCTCTCTTTTCACAGATGACATGATATTTTATGTGGAAAACCCAAAAGACTCCACCCCCAAATTACTAGAACTCATACAACCACTCAGTAATGTAGCAGGATACAAAATCAATGCACAGAAATCAGTTGCTTTCTTATATTCTTGCATTTTCAACTTTAATTTAAATCTAATAATAGTGAAATTGTCATGTGGTCATGTTGACCAAAAATTAACACAAATCTAAAATTCAGCAGGAAATATTCAAAAGTGGTCTAAATGGTTTCCTTTCCCCAAATGTGAAGTTAATCATACCAGGTCAAAACAGATAGTAATCTCATTGTTCTTTGAATAAAATTTAATTATACATAAGTCTTCACAAACTATTAATAGGCTGATATACACTTAACATTCACAAACACTGGAGAAGGGAGTTACAAAAATAGAAAGGGAGAGAACTAGAACAAACTCTGGTGTGTGATAGACAGTGAAGGGATCAGTACAAACTTGTAGACTGTAATATAATTGCTAGATATAGAAGCAGATATAAAGGTATGTGTGTGTGTTATTTTCTAGCTCTATCTGTTAAGAACACCTGGAAGTAAAGAAACTCTGTTACTTTGAACCTACCAGCCCACAAATCTTAGTTTCTATATACCATTTTCTAGTGTTCCTTGGTGAATGTCCAATATGAAACACGCACATTTCAAATACAAATTCATATTAAAAAGGAAGAAATAAAGGATCAGAGAGGTTATGTCACTTAAAGTCACAAACATGTAAGTGTCAAGGATAGCATAGATTTCTGGTTCAAAGAGTAAACACTGGATCAGACTGTCTGGGTTAAGATCCCAACATCTTTCACTTACCAGATTTGTGACCTTGGGCAAGTTTGTCAACCACTAGGTCTTAATTTCTTGGGATGTAAATCTGTATAATAATAGTAATATGTACTTCATAATAGGGTTGTTGTGAGGAACTAAATGAGATAATGCACAAAATACACTACACACTGTAATTACTATATGTTTACTTTCTGTTGCTATCATAATTTTTTATTATAATGACTGTTTTTATTATATAAAACCATGTCTGTCTGACTTCATAGTACATGTATTTTCTGAGGAAAGACAGAATTGAAGCAAGTATATTACTGATGATAAAAGCTATATCAGAAAATGGATTGTAAAACTTCATGGTGTATTTGTGAGAAAGCAAGGAAAATGATCTAAATAGCACAGAGTATAGAAATTGGAGAAGAGGGGGAAGCATGGTTTGACAGAAATGTTGGGACCAGATTATACTCATTTGTGAGATTGAAATGCATGACTTCTTTTACCCGTTATTTTTTGAGTATAGTAGACACATGATGTTATATCGGTTTCAGGTATACAACATAGTGATTGCATATGACTTTTGAAAAAACATTTTTTGGGGAATTCGGCTTTGGATCAGTATGTAGTATATTCGGTGTAGGAGAGAAAAAGAATTGTCTTTATGCTATACATAGATAAAGGATAGTTACTGAATAGTTAACATGCTTAAATTGTATTGGAAAAAAGTAAAAGAACACATCATAAATTCAAAATATTTGGAGATGAATTCAAATATAAAACAGGAACATGTCATAATTATAAAATATATAAATTTAATTGATTTTAGCTTTATATAGTAACATATTAGTCTAATAAATGATTTCACATAGAGACTCTACAGGGAGTGACTTTAATTGATACATATCTAACTTGTAATTATTAGAAATCCATTGTTTCATAGATATAATATAAATAATTGATGTCCTAAAATTATTATAACTTTCTCCTACTAGGTATTTTTAATTGTTTCCTTTGGAATCATCATCCTGTTAATTTATTTAGCCATTTCTTTTGGTGACAATGCAAGGAAACGTCCACAAAAACAAGTCAAGTGATCAGAAATTGATGTAATTATTTTTAATAAGATAGAAGTGACAACACAATATTCATTTTTTTCTGTATTTTGTAAGTTTTTCCTCTTCATTTTCTGCTGGCACAATGCAAAGTCCAAAAATATTAGGACAGGGGAAAAGGAAAAGGTAAAGATTAGAAATAATGAGCAAAATGGACAATCACTTCTAGATAATTGAGAGTGAACTTCATGTCACTGAAAGTAAGGGGCAACATCATTATCCCTATATTCCTGCGAAAATATGTGTGGGTCACTAAGCAGTATCGCTACCCTTACTTATTAAAGCATAAACCACTGGTATCTAGAAGAGCATAGTTAACTTTGGGGGTTTAATGAAGGTTTAAATGGGAATGAAACTTGCCAAACCTTGCATGTGAAACTTCACTTGACCCAGAAGCACTGCTCTTCATTCTGCAAAGTCAACGAAAGGCCTAAGAAAGGCAAAGAATGTATTACTTTCCATAATTTGGTCCATTAATTTTTTGCAATTCCTGTTATTGTATTTCAATCTTATTTTTACAGTAGATGTAATGTCAAAAACATTACTAATTTAAAGACACTGTAGTAGCCAGATCCTCCAAAAAGACCACCATAAAGTTGGGAGAAAAAAAATCCCAAAAGAATGAGACATAGCTGTTATAATACTAACAGAGCCTACTTAAAAAAACAAATATTTTCCAGTGCAAACAAATACTAATTGAATAATATGTATTTTTAAGTATGATGATGGCTCCTTAATGTTGAGACTTGATAAAGCTTCTGTATCCTACTCTCCTATTTTCACTCTGTTGCAGTCCTCAGAAAATGAGGTGGACCAAATTCCACAATTCAACTACAAAAGTGAATGCAATGTAAGAAATAACAGATCTGCTGGAATTTTTCAGTTGCCCTTACAACTACACATAAAAGTATGAACTTTAATCACCATTGACATTATCACCTGTGGGGTGTGTCTGTGTACTTCCAGCTAGGGAGACATAATTTATATAAAACACTAAGTCACTTGAGGTAGTCTTCTTCCTACTTTTAAGTATTTTCTGGTCATGTTTATTAAAAAACATTAAAAAATCACCTGCATAGTGAACATACTTTGAAAGAAGGTCATTAGAGATACAAAGGGGAATTTGCCTAGATTTGTGTTGAGCTACTGAGCCAAACAATAGAAATAATTTCAAAGTAGTGTTGAGATATCCAATCTAGGAAAAATTAGTTTTGATAATTTTGCTAGAAAGCTGAGATGAATTTCTATTTCAAAAGTGGAAATGAATATTTTGCTAGTTATCTTAAATCATTTCCCAAGATCCAACTGTTCATGGAAGATTCAGTTCAGTCCATAAACCCCTCTCATCCCATCCTGTTCCATCCTGTCCTGCTCCACTCATTAGTAAGTGATCCAGGTGCTGGGCTAGGTTTGGGAATACCAGAACAATGAGTACAGCCTTCCTTTAGAAGAACAATCTTGTCAAGTAAGCTAAAAGACAACAATAAAAGCCTCCCCAAAACAGACAACTACAAAAAAAAAAAAGTGGGATGAAAGTGATACTATTGTTAGCTACAGGTGTGTGACTTATATTCAACAACAACTAGTTAAGCTCAATAAGATAATAGAGCTCTTAGGTGCCATAGAAATCTCGATAGGGAAGGAGGAACCTGAAGCTTAATAGGCAAGTAGAAGTCAAAAAATGAGAGAGAGAGATAAGGAAAAACTCTAAGCAGAACAGCTTGTATGCCAAAGATCTGGGACATGAGAAAGCATGGCATATTAGGAACGTTTAAATTAAATTTCTTGGCTGCAGGATGGAGTGCTTTCACATATATTATCTTACATGGTTTTCAAAGCAAACTCACCAGGTAGAAAAGGTGTTCTCCACCCGTCCCTACCCCTCATTTTTCATGTAACAAAATAATTCTGGGAGGGATTTGAATGTTATAAAACCCAATGACAATGGTGGAGTTTGAATTCATTTTCTTGTATTACAATAAAACATGCAAAATTTGCTAATAAATACTGAATCATATGTATATAAATAAAATAGTAATAAAAGCTGATATATAATGATTATTTTTTTCTAGGTGCTGATAAGAGCTTTCCACATGTTATTCAACTCATTAAATCCTCACCACCTATGAAGTAGTACTATTATCACCACTTTGTGGATTAGGAAACCAAGGCACAGAGAGATAAACTTTCACTAATTTCTCATGGCTGATAATTGGTGGAACTAAGGCATGAATCCAAGTGGTTTAGATCCAAATTCCACACTCTTAACTGCTCAGCCACTGTTTATTTTATTATATGACTTATGCAAGAAGTCAATGATTACAAAGCAGTATAAAATAATCACAAAAAAGGAGGACAATTTTTGTACAGATGTGATCACTAAGATTTAGAGAGGAGAAGCTTATAATTTGGGGGTGAAATATTTGGTTTTGGAAATAGAGAATTAACAAAATAATTGACAGTCGTGGTGCTGTGGTACTTTGCTCAGATCCTCCTTCAGAACAGAGGTTCATTCCACTTTCCACACTGAGTGCTGCCTGCTGCAGATTGGGGATCACCTCCCTCCTCAGAAATTGCCCACATCTGAAGGGAGCTGCCTCACCTGAAGGTATATCCCCTTCTGAACCTACAAACAATAACTTATTGATGAGGCATACAGACAGGTTAAATAACTTACCTAAGGTCACAAATATTCCAAATGGAGAATATGATCCCATACTTGTCTGATTCAAAGTCCAAGACATTTCCCTTTTACCACATTTCCTTTTATATCTATACTTTACCTATCAAAGTAGGTATTTTATAAGGGCTGACAAATTTATGTATGTCTACTTCAAGCAATCTTTAGACCCCATCATTGCAATGTGCCCTCATAAATAAGTTTGCTTTACTATTTTTAACATAGAACAAAATATAAAAGAAACCAGGAGCAATATTAAAAAAAAGCAAACTATTTGACATTGAAACATGGGATTATAAATGGTATCTTGTATTGTATATTAAATATATGTACATAAAAGTTACATATATTTTGTAGCTTAAGAATATGTGTTTCTTACTACAGAATATAAAATACAGTAAATCTGTGTGTCCCAGAGATGAGAGGCATCATTCTTGTTGATTCTAAGCATCTAAGCTGCTCTTTGTAAATAGTAAGAATCAGTGGCACTGCAATCTAGGCTTTTATGTGTCATCGGATTTTTTATGGTTGCTGAAAGAGCTGGAATATCTGTTATCTGAAATATTGTGTGTAACAGAAAGTATATCAGTTGTGCTTCAACTGACTCTAATAGAAAATCTTCAGAATATTTCTAGGCCTTTAAACCAAGTTGTTTTTTTTTTTTTCCCAGAATTTTACCCATAGTTAATTCAAGACATTTCCATCTTATATTCAACAACAACTAGTTAAGCTCAATAAGATAATAGAGCAATTGAAACCCCATACATTGTGTTTTTTTGCTGACAATATGTATTCTGGCTTGAGAGAAAGTATCTCTTAAGCCACATATTCTGATCAAAGTGGTATTCACTGGCAATCATGATGGGCATCCCTGTTTATAGAATCGCTGCCCTGGGGCGCCTGGGTGGCTCAGTCATTAAGCATCTGCCTTCGCCTCAGGTCATGATCTCAGGGTCCTGGGATCAAGCCCCACACCCGTCTCCCTGCTCTGCGGGGAGCCTGCTTCTCCCTCTCCATCTGCTGCTCCCCCCTGCTTGTGCTTTCTCTGTGTCTGTCTCCGTCAAATAAACAAATAAAAAATCTTAAAAAAAAAAAAAAAAAAAAGAATCGCTGCCTTGCGCAACAGTTGCTTAGGTCAAAGATGATTAAAAGAGCTTATGTCCATGACGGTTACCTTTCTAGGTCCACTTAAATACAACTGTGCATGTGCGAGTTCTTTGCTTCTCCATCAAGGCACTGAAGCACTTGACTGCAAATCTATACCTAGATGCGTAAGTCATAAAATAGCCAATCTCTCTGATTTAAGTTTGGCTTCAAAGGAACATCTTTATCAGCCAAATAGTACAGTGAACACAACTTCTAAAATACTCATTAAGTGCCCTCAATATCAATCTATTTTGGAAACTTAATTGGCAAGTTACACATTTATCTGACATATTTGTTACATTAAAAAGTGAATAAACACAACCTCCCAAAATTCTTATAATCTTTTAAATACTCTCTAGTAGTAAAAATTATGTTTGAAATCATGTCATATTTACTATATAACCTAACAAAGTACTGTGTGTATCATTGTCCTTGGAATGAAATTATGTTGTTGAAAGCTTTACTCTTCTTGTTTGTAGAGATGATAAAACATATCATTGGTCTTTTAGACAATACTTATATAAAGACTTGTCCTTGCTTTAATACTGAGTTTTATTCTTATGACTGCATATCCTTAGAGGAGATATCACCATGACATAATTATGTCAGTTAGGGTTTTCTTGTTAGCAATGGTATAGCTGCTGATACCAATCAACCAATATATGTGCAGTTTGGACTGACCTTCATTAGATTGCTATTAGTGCATATGTTGAAAATGATCATTGTTAGGTTTTAGGCACACATAAAAATATACAATATATTCATATCTACATCATAGCGACACAAGACTCACAGTAGTATAATGAGTGTAATGCATTATGTGATTGTTTATCTAAAAAATAATGGTAACTAGCATTCTTTGAAATGCTTGCAATGTGGCAGGACCTGATATTTTATATAAATTAGCTTGATTTATCTTCAACCCACATCTATGAAGTGAATACCATTACTTCCCTGTTTTGTAGAGAAGGTGACTGAGACTTAATTGCTTTGCCAAAAGACTAAGTGTAAGCTAATAAGTGATGGAGAAAGGGTTAGAATGTGGCATTATCTCATGAGAGAGCCAGGTTCTAGACCCTGTTTTATGGTTCTTTGTTGATCCTCAATCCTAGAAACAGAGGACTCTCTCAAATTTTGATGTTATCTTTAATAGATTGATCTACAGCTACCTTGGCTAATCATTTAGCCTATCTAGTCTAGATTTAACCAGATGCCAAATAAAAGGATTAAATTGGATACTTTACCAGGTTTCTTTCTCTAATAAGATTTTTAGAGTTTAGAAACATAAATCTCTCTAGTCATGTAATAATCTATGCTTATGGCTAAAAATGCCAACAAAATCTCTATACATTCTATACATTCATGTAGCCGTATATATCCAATATTGGTATAGCCAATATTTATGAAGAACATTAACTATGAATTTTCATATGCCAGAAGTTGTTAAATTTAGTGGAGGAAAATAAGATAAAGATAAAATGAAGAAGTGTGGGGTGGGATGAGGGCTGTAATTTTAAACAGTGTGGTTAGAGAAGGTTGAACTGAGAAGGTGCCATTAGAGGTTAAATTTGAAGGAAAAGTAAGGAAGGAAGACATGGGAAATACCTGGAATGAAGCATGCTAGTGAAGGGGAGAAGAACTCAAATAATCCAAGGCAGGACTATGTACAGTGCATTTCAGTAACACTGACGAAGCCAGGATAGTTAGAATGGAAGGATGAGAATAACAAGAGTTGAATTCAGAAAAGTAATCAGGAACAAGATCGGATGAAGACTTATAAGTGAATTAGTTGGAAGCCATCAGTTCTCAGGTTCTGAGTAGAAGAATAAAGTCTTCTGACTTAAGTTTTGAAAATATCACTCTGCATGCTTTGTTGAGAACTGATGAAGACCTTTTCTGGAGGCAGAGCTAGCATAAATTAAACATAGCACTATTCGAGAGTTTTTAATGGTCAAACACTGGCCTAGATAATCAGAGATAAATCTTTGGCTTATACAAGAATGTGGACTGCTGAGACATCACATGCAAATGCATCTCCTTCACCATACTAGATATGATTTGTGTAAATTATGCAATACAAATGTGCAGATATTACATCTCTTTCTATTTTGACATGTTGCTTGCAGAATCCTTTAGATACTGTATTTTCAAATGTATACTTAGAAAAATATCATTAGTTATTATAGATCATTTGAAGTATAAAACACAAAATGTTTTATTGCATCGCAAGGGAGGACACTTCAATTCCTACTTCTGTAAAAATGTCTTGTGATCTCTTGTATGGATTAATCAGAGCACAGGAGAAGTCAAACAGTAGATGGGCCATTTCATAAACAATGTTCAAGGTAACTCAGTTGAAAAAGTGAGGCAACAGGGAATAATACTAATCATTTATATAAATTAAGTCATTTTTTATTCATGAAAGAAATCTAAATAGAGAAGAGATGTAGATGTAATAAAGGTGAAACATCGCAGGAAGTTTACAATAAAGGGAATGACTATGTAAAGGAATAAAATCAGCTTTGCCTCTGAATGAACTTTGCCTTTAGCCTTGTTAGCTTTCGAGCCACCTTTGCTTTCTTTCTGACACCATCATTTAACTGCAACAAATCAAATTTGTCTGATAGCACTGCTTGACAGGAACCATAAGTTACTGCCAGGAGGCCTGGCTGCAGCTGTTGCTATCCTACAGCACACGGGTGTGCTGGGTCATTTGAATTTGTGCTTCAGTACATCTTTAAAACATTTCTTCTATATAACCTGATTAAAGTTGTGTCCCGTCTGTTCACTTGACTGCCAGGCTTAAGAATCCTACTACTAACACAGTCCACAAATTTTAACTCCAGTGGAAATATTTTCCAGAAAGAAATACATAGGAAAATAGATATTTCTAACAGCCTCCTTTGATGAGCTCCAAGCATTGTATCATCAACACCTAAGCACCTCTGTCCACTCACTTCGGCTCTTAGGAAGCTTTCGTTCATGGAAGCACTCCGATGATTTCTTTGTTATACTCCTCTTCTGTCCTTATGCATGGTTTGTAATATTTTGATTTTCGCTCTTTGTATGGTCTTCTAAAGTGTCCCCCAGCAGTTTCATGCAGTTCCAGTATATATTCTCAACAAGGCTGTCAAATTCCTTAAGGAAGACTGAAATAGTTAACAAAATATTTGGATGGTTGGGTATATATTGGGAAAACCTGGGAAATGACTTTGTCAAATACAAATCATCCACTTTCTCACAGATAGGCACCACAATTGGTATAACCTCATATGTTCTCTGATGTTTTACACTGAGAATTCATGTTTTCCAGGCCATAATATTCCAACCCCAAATACCTCCAGCTTCCCTCTTTCTTGTGCTAGTGTTGGTAACTCTATTACCATTCACTCTAGCAATAACTAGTCCTTAAATTCCTAGGCCTCCCCTACTATTTTTTTGTTTCATTCCAAATTATTCTCCTCCTTAGTGTTGAGCAATTTAGCAAATTTTTTCTTTTAAATTTAAGCTCTCATTCAGATTACTTCCACCACTTCAAATAACTCACTAAATTATTTTCCCAGACAAATAAAGTGCTCTATTTCTTTGCAAAATAGCACATCATCAAATAGTGTACATGTGTTCTTGGCGGCTAAATATGATTGCTTGGATCAGAACTGCTCTTTTTGAGGATTTTCTTTAGTGTATAAAGCTGAAATAATTTCTTAAAGTTGCTAGCTACTCTTTGAAAAGACTGGTTCCAATTTGAAGTTCCAGGCATTAAGTAGGCTTTGTTTTAGAAGAAATATTTCAAAGGCTTTTTGAGGTGATAAAAAACAATTTAGAAAAGTTAAGTGACATATCTAAATTAAATGACACAGTAAGTATTGAAGGCAACAAAATTGGCAAAACCTTTAATACTTGTTTTAAGGTGATTACTTGAAGATCAATAGAAAAGAAATAATCTGAGCACCTGAGCATAGCCATATTTGGAAACCCACTTGGCAAAATAGTTGAAAAATAGTCTACTGGATAGGGGCAAATAGCCCTTTATGCCTGAGCCTTCTAGGAGGAAGATGTATGTGAAAATGCCCATAGGAGTATCATTCAAAGGTAATATACCTTCCTTAAGGACTACCAGAAACTTTGCTGAAGATAGGCAGAATGCATTTATTTAAGGAAGATAAAATAATCATTTCATCTGCTGCAGCTAAAAAAGGAAAAAAGTGGCAAATGCTTTGTTTGCTAAGAACAATGAAGTATGGTTGATTTAACACTGTCTCAGATCTGGGTAACTGAATAATAAAATTAGAAAAGGTGATAGCATTTGAGTTTGATTAGAGAAATTGCTAACTTGAGTGCTTTCTGCCATTCAAACTATGGTCAATCTATTATCAAAGATCTGTATTTACAATACTCATCTGTAGGGCAGATTCAGCCAAACAACTCCAATTTTGCTTTCCAATTAATATTACCCACTGAGTGGCAACTTTCTTTCTCAAACACGGAGTAATCATTAAAATCATCCTGCAAAATGAAGAAAATACAGAGAGGCAGAAGATACTTGCAGTGAAATAAATGACATAGAATTAGTATCATAAATATATAAAAAACACATAATCAATACTAAGAAGGAAAAAGGAACAGAACAAATAATAAAAATTATGGAAGAAGAAATTTGTGTGGGAAATAAATAAATAAATAATGGATCTCACTACTTTTCAGAAAAATGCAAATTAATGTGGCCATAAGATTGGGGTGCCTGGCTGACTCTTGATCTTGACTCAAGTCTTCATCTCAGAGTTGTGAGTTCAAGCCCTCCATTGGGCTCCACACTGGGTGTAGAGCCTACTTAAAACAAAACAAAACAAAACAAAACAAAACAAAACGCCGTAAGATTAATTAAAAAGGTCTTTTAACACAAAGCACAAACATTGCAATAATTCAATTTGCAGGAAAACTCTAACATAAGTACATAAGAAGCATGTTTATAGTGGTAATGTTTAAAATATTTAAAAAGTGTGTGGGGGGAATAATTGTCAGTAGAGAAATAAATTTGTTTAATTTGCTTATAAAATGTAAAATTACATAGCAGTTAAATAAATAAAGTAGAGCTACAAGTCTCAATATTTTTAGCTTCAAATGTTGACAAAAATTATAAAGAAAATATTATATTGTATGATAATGTCAAGGTGATCATCTTGTAATTTTCATTTTCATGTCCCTGATGAATAGTGGTGTTGAGCATCTTTTCATTTACCTGCTGGTCATGTATATGTCTTCATTGAAAAAAATATCTATTCAAGTCTTCTGCCCATTTTAAAGATTAGATGATGATGATGATGATGATGATGATGATGATGATGATTGCTATTTAGTTGTTTGAGTTCTTTACGTATTTTGGATATTAGCGCTGTGGGAGATACATGGTTTGCAAATATTTTCTTCCATTCTGTAGGTTGCCTCTTCATTCTGTTGATTGTTTCTTTTGTGATACAGAAGCTTTTAAGTTTGATGTAGTCCCAGTTGTTGAGTTCAGCTTTTGCTTTTTGTGTTAATATCCAAAAAATCATTGCCAAGGCCAATGCCAAAGATCTTTTTACCCCTATGTTTTCTTCTAGGAATCTTATAGTTTTAAGTCTTATATTAAAGTCTTTAATCCATTTCAAGTTAATTTTGGTGAGTGGTATAAGATAGGGGTCTAATTCTACACTTTTGTATGTAGAATATCTACTTTTTCCAGAAGTGGAAAACTATCATTTCCCCATTGAGTATTCTTGGCTTCCTTGTCAAAAATCAGTTGACTGTATAAACATGGATTTATTTCTGGGTTCTCTAGCCTATTCTATTGGTTGATGTTTCTGTTTTTATGTCAGTACCATATTATTTTGTTTACCAGAGCTTTGTGGTATAGTTTAAAATCAGAAAGTGTGATGCCTCTAGCTTTTTTGTTTGTTTGTTTCTCAAGATTGTTTTGGCTCTTTTGGGATCTTTTGTGGTTCTATATGAATTTTGTAATTATTTTTTCTATTTGTGTTAAAAATGCCATTGGAATTTTGGTAATGATTACATTGACTCTACAGATGGTTTGGGGTATAGCTGCCACTTTCTTACTAATTTTCTGTCTGGATCATTTATTCAGTGTTGAAAGTGGCATATTGAATTTTCCTACTATTATTCTATTGCTGTCCATTTCTCCCTTCAGGTCTCTTAATATTTGCTTTAAATAGTTAGGTGCTCCAATATCCAGTATGTGTATATTTATAATTGTTATATCCTCCTATTGAATTGATTACATAGTGTCCCTCTTTGTCTCTTGTAACTGATTTTGAGTGAAAGTCTAGTTTATCTGAAGTAACTATAGCCACCCTTGTTCTCTTGTGGTTACCATTTCCTGGAAGGTCTTTTTCTATCTCTTCACTTTCAACATATGTGTGCCCTGAACATGAAAGTGAAACTCTTGTAAGCAGTGTATTGTTGGATCTTGTTTTTTTCACACATTTAGCCAGTTTGATCTTTTGATTGAAAAATTTAGTTCATTTTGATATAAAGTCATTATTGATAGGTAAAGTCATACTACTATCATTGCATTAATTGTTTTCTTTAAAGTTTCCTTTATTCTTTTCTTCCTCTCATACTCTCTTCATGTTTTTGTTTTTGTTTTGCAATGGTATTCTTTGATTCCTTTCTATTTATCTTTAAGTAACTACTATACACTTTTCTTTGCTGTTATTATGAAGCTTAAATAAAACATTATATATATAGGACAGTCTATTTTAAGCTGATAACAATTTACCTTCAATCACAAAAAATCTCTAAATAAAAGTTTACTTTTCCTTCTCCTCCTCCCAAATTTTATGCCAGCGATGTCACACTTTATATCTTTTTATATTGTGTATCATTAAAAAATTACTATAAGTATAGTTACTTTAAATTTTATTGTTTTTCGACTTTTATAACTAGGGATAAAGTAATTTACACACCATCATGACAGTACTGGTTTAATCCGATTTTGACTATATATTTCTCTCTCTTTTTTTTAAAGTTTTTATTTAAATTCCAGTTAGTTAACATACAGTGTAATATTGGTTTCAGGTGTGGAATTTAGTGATTCATCATTTACAAATACACAGTATTCATCAAAAAAGTGCCCTCTTTATTTTTTAATTTTTTATTTATTTATTTATTTATTTTTTAAAGATTTTATTTGTTTATTTGACAGAGAGAGACACAGCGAGAGAGGGAATACAAGCAGGGGGAGTGGGACAGGGAGAAGCAGGCTTCCCGCTGAGCAGGGAGCCTGATGCGGGACTCGATCCCAGGACCTGGAATCATGACCTGAGCCGAAGGCAGACGCTTAACGACTGAGCCACCCAGGAGCCCCTATTTTTTAATTTTTATAGATTTGTTTATTTGTTTATTTATTTGAGAGAAAGAGAGAGAAAGGAGGGGAGAGGGAAAAAGAAGAGGGAGAGAGACAATCCCAAGGAGACTCCCTGCTGAGTGTGGAACCCAACACAGGTGCTCCATCTCATGACCCTGAGATTATAACCCTGACATCATGACCTGAGCTGATATCAAGAGTCAGATGCTCAACCAACTGAGCCAACCCACCGCAAGAAGTGCCCTCTTTAGTACATAATTGCACCTATTTACCCCATCATCCCACCCACCTGGCCTCCAGTAACCCTCAGTTTTTTCTTTATGGTTAAGAGTGTATTTAATGGTTTACCTCTCTCTCTTTTATCCCTGCTATGTTCATTTGTTCTGTTTCTTAAATTCCACATAAGTGAAATCATATGGTATTTGTCTTTCTCTGATGGACTTATTTTGCTTAGCGTGATATTCTCCAGATCCATCCATGTTGTTCCAAAATGCAAGATTTCATTCTTTTTTATGGCTGAGTAATATTCCAGTGTGTGTGTGTGTGTGTGTGTGTGTGTGTGTGTGTGTGTGTACACCCCACTTCTTCTTTATCCATTCATCAGTTTATAGACATTTGGGCTCTTGCCATAATTTGGCTATTGTGGATAATGCTACTATAAACATTGTGGTGCATGTATCCCATCAAACCAGTATTATTGTATCCTTTGGGTACATACTTAGTAGTACAATTGTTAGATATTAGGGTAGTTCTATTTTTAACTTTTTGAGAAACATCCATATTGTTTTCCAGAGTAGCTGTACCAGTTTACATTCCCACCGACAGTATAAGGGTTTCCCCTTTCTCTACATCCTCGCCAAAACCTATTGTTTCCTGTGTTATTAATTTTAGCCATTCTGACTTGTGTGACATGATATCTCATTGTAGTTTTGATTTGTATTTCCCCTATGATGAGTGATGTTGAACATCTTTTCAGTGTCTTTTGACCATCTGGGTGTCTTCTTTGGAGAAATGTCTATTTATGTCTTCTACCCATGATTTTTTTTTTAACTGGATTATTTGGTTTTAGGGTATTAAGTTGTATCAGTTTTTTATATATTTTGGATACTAACCCTTTAGCAGATATGTCATTTTCAAATATCTTCTTCCATTCAATAGGTTGCCTTCCAGTTTTGTTGATTATTTCCTTCTCTGTGCAGAAACATTTTATTTTGATGTAGTCCAAATAGTTTATTTTTACTTTTATTGCCCTTGCCTCAGGAGACATATGTAAGAAGTTGCTATTTCTGATGTCAAAGAGGTTACTGCCTGTGTTCTCCTTTAGAATTTTGATGGTTTCCTGTCTCACATTTAGGTCTTCAATGCATTTTGAATTTATTTTTGTGGATGGCGTAAAAAAGAGGTCTAGTTTCATTTTTTGCATGCTGCTATCCAGTTTTCCCAATACCATTTCTTTTCTTTTTCTCTTTTTTTATTAATTTATTTTTTCATTTAAATTAATTAATATATAATGTATTATTGGTTTCGAGGTAGAGGTCAGTGATTCACCAATCTTATATAATACCCAGTGCTCCTTATATCACACATGCCCTCCTTAATGTCTATCACCCAGTTACCCCATCCTCCCACCTCCCTTCCCTCCAGCAACCCTCAGTATTTTTCCTATGATTAGGAGTCTATGGTTTGTCTCCCTCTGTGGTTTCATCTTGTTTTATTTTTCCTCTCTGCCTCTATGATCCTCTGTTTTTTTTTTCTTAAATTCCACATATCAGTGAGATCATATGATATTGTCTTTCTGATTGACTTATTTTGCTTAGCATGATACTCTCAAGTTCCATCCACATCGTTGTAAATGGCAACATTCCACTTTTTTGGTGGCAAGTACTATTGATAAGTAATATTCCAGTGTGTGTGTGTACACCACATTTTCTTTATCCATTCTTCTGTTGATTGACATCTTGGCTCTTTCCATAGTTTGGCAATTGTGGACATTGCTGCTATAAACATTGGGGTGCAGGTGTCCTTTCAGATCACTATATTTGTATCTTTGGGGTAAATACCCAGTAGTGTAATTGCTGGGACACAGGGAGCTCTATTTTCAACTTTTTGAGGAACCTCCATACTCTTTTCCAGAGTCTGCATCAGCTTGCCTTCCCACAAAAAGTGCAAGAGGGTTCCCTTTTTTCTGCATCCTCTCCAACATCTGTCATTTCCTGACTTGTTAATTTCAGCCATTCTGATTGGTGTGAGGTGGTATCTCATTGTGGTTTTAATTCGTATTTCCCTGATGCCATGGGATGTGGAGCATTGTTTCATGTGTCTGTGGGTCAATTGTGTCTTCTTTGGAGAAATGTCTGTTCATGTCTTCTGCCCATTTCTCAATTGGATTACTTGGTTTTTTTGGGTGTTGAGTTTGATAAGTTATTTATAGATCTTGGAAATTATCCCTTTATCTGATATGTCATTTGCAAATATCTCCTTCTATTCTGTAGGTTGCCTTTTAGTTTTGCTGACTGTTTGAAACAGGGCTTGAAGTCTGGAATTGTGATGCCACCAGCTTTGGTTTTCTTTTTCAACATTCCTCTGGCTATTTGAAGTCTTTTCTGGTTCCAAACAAATTTTAGGATTATTTGTTCCATTTCTGTGAAAAGATTTGATGGTATTTTGATAAGGATTGCATTGAATGTGTAGATTGCTCTAGGTAGCATAGACATTTTAACAATATTTGTTCTTCCAACCCATGAGCATGGAACGTTTTCCCATTTCTTTGTGTCTTCCTCAATTTCTTTCATAAGTGTTCTATAGTTTTCTGAGTACAGATCCTTTGCCTCTTTGGTTAGGTTTATTCCTAGGTATCCTTATGGTTTTTCATGCAACTGTAAATGGGATCAACTCCTTAATTTCTCTTTCTTCTTTCTCATTGTTAGTATACAGTAATGCAACTGATTTCTGTGCATTTATTTTATATCCTGCCATGTTGCTGAATTCCTGTATGAGTTCTAGCAATTTTGGGGTGTAGCCTTTTGGGTTTTCCACAGAAAGTCTCATGTCATCTGTGAAGGGTGAGAGTTTAACTTCTTTGCTGATTTGAATGCCTTTTAATTTGTTGTTGTTGTTGTCTGATTGATGAGGCTAGGACTTCTAGTAATATATTGAACAGCAGCAGTCATGAGAGTGGACATCCCTGCCCTGTTCCTGACCTTAGGGGAAATGCTCTCAGTTTTTTCCCATTGAGAATGATATTAGCTGTGGGCCTTTTTATATGGTTTTATGATATTGAGGTAAGTTCCCTCTATCCCTACACTGTGAAGAGTTTTAATCAAGAAAGGATGCTGCACTTTGTCAAATACTTTTTCTGCATCTATTGAGGGGATCATATGGTTCTTGTCCTTTATTTATGTGGTGTATCACATGATTGATTTGCAGATATTGAACCACCCTTGCAGCCCAGGAATAAATCCCACTTGGTTGTGGTGAACAATCTTTTAATGTACTGTTCGAACCTATTGGCTAGGATTTTGGTGAGAATTTTGGCATCCATGTTCATCAGGGATATTGGTCTGTAATTCTCCTTTTTGGTGGGGTCTTTGTCTGGTTTTGGGATCAAGGTAATGCTGGCCTCATAGAAAGAGTACATATGCAGCCAAGAATACTTTATCCAGCTAGGCTGTTATTCAAAATAGAAGGAGTGTAAAACACTTCCAGGACAAACAGAAACTAAAAGAATTTGTGATCACCAAACCAGCCCTAAAAAAATAAGAAAAGGGATCCTTTAAGCAAAGAGAGCACAAAAGTAGCATAGACCAGAAAGAAACAGAGACGGTATAAAGTAACTGTCACTTTTCAGTTAATAGAATGGCAATAAATTCATATCTTTCAATAGTTACTCTGAATGTAAATGGGCTAAATGCCCCAATCAAAAGACACAGGGTATCAGATTGGATAAAACAAACAAGACCCATCAATATGCTGTCTGCAAGAGACTCATTTTAGACCCAAAGACACCTCCAGATTTAAGTGAAAGGATGGAGAACCATTTATCATGCTTAATGGACATCAAAAGAAAGCTGGGGTGGCAATCTCTATGTCAGACAAATCAGATTTTAAACCAAAAACTGTAATAAGAGATGAAGAAGGTCACTACATCATAATTAAAGGGTCTATCCAACATGAAGATCTAACAATTGTGAATATTTATGCCCCTAACATGGGAGCAGCCAATTATATAAGTCAATTAATAACAAAATTAAAGAAACACATCAATGATAATACAGTAATAGTAGGAACTTTAACACCCCACTCACTGCAATGGACAGATCGTCCAAGCAGATCAACAAGGGAACAAGGGCTTTCAATGACACACTGGACCAGATGGACTTCACAGATATATTTAGAACATTCCATCCTAGAGCAACAGAATACACATTCTTCAGGATGCCTGGGTGACTCAGTCAGTTAAGAGTCTGCCTTTGGCTCAGGTCATGATCCCAGTTTCCTGGGATCAAACTCCATGTTGGGCAGTCTGCTTCTCCTTCTCTCCCTGCCTGCTGCTTCCTTTGCTTGTGCTCTCTCTCTCTTTCTAATAAATAAATAAAATCTTAAAAAAAGAATACACATTCTTCTCAACTACACATGGAACCTTCTCCACAATAGATCACATACTGGGTCACAAATCGGGTCTGAACTGGTACCAAAATTTTGGGATCATCTCCTGCATATTTTTGGACCACAATGCTTTGAAACTGGAACTCAATCTCAAGAGGAATTTTGGAAGAACCAGAAATACATGGAGGCTAATGTGTATCTTACTAAAGAATGGATGGGTCAACCAGGAAATTAAAGAAGAATTTAAAAAAAAATCATAGAAACAAATGAAAATGAAAACACAACTGTTCAAAACCGTTGGGATGCAGCAAAGGTGGTCCTGAGAGGAAAGTATATAGCAATACAAGCCTTCCTCAAGAAAGAAGAGAGGCCTCAAATACACAACCTAACCTTACACTTAAAGGAGCTGGAGAAAGAACAGCAAATAAAGCCTAAGCCCAGCAGGAGAAGGGAAGTAATAAAGATTAGAACAGAGATCAATGAAATAGAAACCAAAAGAACAGTAGAACAAATCAATGAAATTAGGAGCTGGTTCTTTGAAAGAATTAATAAGATCGAGAAATGCATGGCCAGGTTTATCAAAAAGAAAAGAGAAAGACCCAAATGAATAAAAGTATGAATGAAAGAGATCACTATCAACATTAAAGAAATACAATTATAATAACATATTATAAGTAACTATATGCCAACAATTTAGCCAATCTGGCAGAAATGGATGCATTCCTAGAGACCTATAAACTACCAAAACTGAAACAGGAAGAAATAGAAAACCTGAACAGACCCATAACCTGCAAGGAAATTGAAGTAGTAATTAAAAATCTCCCAACAAACAAGAGTTCAGCGCCAGATTGCTTCCCAGGGGAATTCTTCCAAACATTAAAAGAAGAATTAATACCTATTCTTCCAAAGCTGTTTTAAAAATAGAAATGGAAAGAAAACTTCCCAACGTAATTTCTTGAAGAGACTGTCTTTTTTCCATTGCATATTCTTTCCTGCTTTGTGGAAGATTAGTTGGCCATATAGTTGTGGGTTCATTTCTGGGTTTTCTATTCTGTTCCGATGATGTATGTGTCTGCTTTTGTGCTAGGACCATATTGTCTTGATCACTACAGCTTTGCAATGTAACTTGAAGTCCAGAATTGTGATGCCTCCAGCTTTGCTTTTCTTTTTCAAGATAGGTTTGGATATTTGGGGTCTTTTGTGGTTTCATACAAATTTTAGGATTGCTTGTTCCAGCTCCTTGAAAAATGCTGGTGGTATTTTGATAGGGATTGCATTAAATGTGTAGATTGCTTTGGGTAATATAGACATTTTAACAATATTTCTTCTTCCAATCCATGAGCATGGAACGTCTTTCCATTTCTTCATGTAATTTCAATTGCTTTCATCAGTGTTCTATAGTTTTCAGATTACGTATCTTTTACCTTTTTGGTTTGGTTTATTCCTAAGTATCTTATGGTTTTTGGTGCAATTGTAAATGGAGTTGATTCCTTGATTTCTCTTTCTGCTGCTTCATTATAGGTGTATAGAAATGAAACAGATTTCTGTATTTGATTTTGTATCCTGTGACTTTATTGAATTTGTGTATCACTTCTGGCAATTTTTTGGTGGACTGTTTTGGGTTTTCTATGTAGAGTATGATGTCATCTGCAAATAGTGAAAGTTTGACTTCTTCCTGCCAATTTGGATGCCTTTTATTTCTTTTTGTTTTCTGATTGCTGAGAGTAGGACTTCTAGTACTATGTTAAATAATAGTGGTGAGAGTGGACATCCCTGTCTGGTGCCTGACCTTAGAGTAAAAGCTCTAATTTTTTCCCTTTGTGGATGATATTAGCTGTGGTTTTTTTCATCTATGGTCTTTATTATGTTGAGGTATATTCCCTTTATCCCTACTTTTTGAGGGTTTTTATCATGAATGGATGCTGCACTTTGTTAAATGCTTCTTCTACATCTATTGAGAGGATCATATGGTTTTATCCTTACTTTTATTAATGTGGTGTATATCACATTGATTGATTTGTGAATATTGAACCACCCTTGCAGCCCAGGAAATAAATCCCCCTTGATCGTGGTGAATGATTTTTTAATGCACTGTTGGATTCGATTTGCTAGTAGTTTATTGAGAATTTTTGCATCCATGTTCATCAGGGATATTGGCCTGTAGTTCTCCCTTTTAATGTCTGTCTGATTTTGAAATCAGCATAGTGATGCATTTGTAGAATGAGTTTGGGAGTTTCCCTTCCTTTTCTACTTTTTGGAATGTGTTGAGAAGAATAGGTATTAACCTTTCTTTAAATGTTTGGTAGAATTCCCCTGGGAAGCCATCTGGCCCTGGATTTTTGTTTGTTAGGAGATTTTTTATTACTGATTCAATTTCTTTACTGGTCATCTGTCTGTTCAAGTTTTCTATTTCTTCTTGTTTCAGCTTTGGTAGTTTATATGTTTCTAGAATTTATCCATTTCTTCAAGACTGTCTGATTTGTTGGCATATAATTTTTCATAATATTCTAATTGTTTGCATTTCTGAAGTGCTGTTTGTTATTTCTTCTCTCTCATTTATTATTTTATTTATTTGGGTCTTTTCTCTTTTCTTTTTGATAAGTCTGGCTAGGGGTTTAACTTTTTTTTTTTTTTTTTTTTAATTCTTTCAAAGAACCAGCTCCTGGTTTAATTGATCTGTTCTACTGTTTTATTTTTAGTGCCTATATCATTTACTCCTCTTCTGCTGTCTTTAGGGTTTGTTTGTTGTTCTTTTTCTAGCTCCTTTAGGTGTAAGGTTAGGTTGCATATTTGAGATTTTTCTTGGTTTTCTTGAGGTAGGCCTATATTGTTATAAACTTTCCTCTTGAACTGCTTTTGCTGCATCCCAAAGGTTTTGGACCATTGTGTTTTCATATTCATTTGTTTCCATGTATTTTTTTTTTATTTCTTCTTTAATATCATGGTTGACCCATTTACTCTTTAGTAGCATGTTGCTTAACCTCCAGGTACTTTTGGTCTTTCCAAATTTTTTCTTGTTGTTGACTTCTAGTTTCATAGCATGTGGTCAGAAAATATGCATGGTATGATCTTAATCTTTTTGTACTTGTTGAGACCTGATTTGTGTCCTAGTATGTGATCTATTCTGGAGAATGCTTCATGTGCACTTGAAAGAAATCTGTATTCTGCTGTTTGGGGATGAAATGTTCTGAGTATGTCTGTTAAGTCCATCTGGTCCAGTGTGTCATCCAAAGCCATTGTTTCCTTGTTGATTTTCTGTTTAGATGATCTGTCCATTGTTGTAAGTGGAGTGTTAAAGTCCCCTACTATTATTGTATTATTATCCATGAGTTCCTTTATGTTTATTATTAATTGTTTTACGTATTTGGGTGCTCCCAAGTTGGGTCATAGATATTTATTTGATATAGTGTCCTTCTTCATCTCTTGTTATAGTCTTTGGTTTAAAATCTAGTTTGTCTGATATAACTATTGCTACTCTGACTTTCTTTTGATGTCCATTAGCATAATAGATGTTTCTCCATCCCCTCACTTTCAATCTGCAGGTGTTTTTATGTCTCAAATGAGTCTCTTGTAGGCGGCATACCCATATATATAAATGGGTCTTGTTTATTTAATCCATTCTGGCACCCTACAGCTTTTGATCCGAGAATTTAGTCCATTTACCTTCAGAGTAATTATTGATACATATGTATTTAGTGCCATTGTATTACTTGTTTTTTGTACATGTGTTTCTGGAGATTTTCTCTGTTCCTTTCTAGTCTTTGTGACTTTTGCTCTTTCTTTCCAATCAAAGAGTCCCCTTTAATATTTTTTGCAGGTCTGGTTTAGTGGTCATGAACTCCTTTAACTTTTGTTTGTCTAGGAAACTCTATCTCTCCTTCTATTCTGAATGACAGCCTTGCTGGATATAATATTATTGGCTGCATATATTTCCCATTCAGCATGTTGAATATATATAATGCCACTTTCTTCTGGCTTTCCAAGTTTCTGTGGAGATATCTGAAACTAGCCTTATGTGTCTTCCCTTGTAAGTTGGGACTTTTCTCTTGCTGACTTTAGGTTTTTTTTTTTTTTAATTACTATATTTTGCAAATTTAACTACAAAATGTCTTGGTGTTGGCCTGCTTGGGTGTTCTCTGTGCTTCCTGGATTTGAATGCCTGTTTCCTTCTCCAGATTAGGGAAGTTTTCAGATATTATTTCCTCAAATAAAACTTCTGCCCCTTTTCTTTCTCTTCTTCTCTTGGGACTGCTATGATATGAATGTTACTATATTTGATGGAGTCACCAAGTTCCCTAAGTCTACTCTCATGATCCATAGTTTTTCTCTCTCTCTTTTATTCAGCTTCATTATTTTCCATAATTCTGTCTTCTATATCACTTATTCATTCCTCTGCTTCTTTCTTCCTTGTGGCCACTACATACAGTGGGTTTCAAATATCAGTTATTATATTTTTCATTTCTGCTTAATTGTGTTTTAGTTCTTCTATCTCTATGGTAAGAGTCTCTCTGATGTCTTCCATGGTTTTCTCAAGCACAGTGAGTATCCTTATGATTGTTGTTTTAAAATTTCCATCAGGCATATTACTTATATCTGTTTTGATTATATCTCTCATTGTGACTTTTTCTTGTTCTTTATTTTCGTATGAATTCTTCCATCTTGGCATTTTGTTTAAGTCTCTGTCTTCTCTGTGATAGAAAAGCCTGTTATACAGCCTACTCCTGAGAGTAATGCCTTTATGAAGAAGAGGTCATATAGTGTCCAGGGCCTGATGCTTCATGGAGTGTGTCTTGTGTGCCCTGCATGCACCCAGCTACTGTATTTTGGCTGCTCTATCCCTAAGGTCAGTCATCTGCACAGGTTCCCCTTGCCTGCAGTGGGCAGTGTTTGGAGTTTGACCAGAGTGTGACAAATTTTAACTAGGTGTGCTCTGGCTGCTTGTTAAATGAGACAAAATGCTACTTCTACTAGAACTGAAGCTTTGTAGAACTCTATTTTCAGTAAATGTGGTGTATGCTAGACTTTCTGCTGGTCTTCTGGTGAAGGTGTCCATTGTACTGGTCCCAAGGCACACTTGCTGGAGTATCAGCAGAGTGCGGGGGTGGGGGGGTGGGCTTGGTGTAAGCAGGTTAAGCAGCCAGGGTTGGTGCTGTGCTATTACTGAAGTTGGTTTATGCTGAGGTGTGGGGGAGGGAAACGATGCCAGCCAGCTCCTTTGTCCCATGGGAGTGGACTCCATGCTTGATGTTGTCATGGAAGCACTCCCAGAAGAGCGAGCTATTTCTCCTCCTGCATCCCAGGCATTTTTCAGATCATTGTTTTCATGCTGTCCCTGGGTTTCTTGCCTGCCTGGAGCAGCACAGTGTACATTGGGCTCTATCCCAGGCAAATCTGTTGACTTTTAAAATTCTAAACTCTAGGGACCTGCTGTGGCAAGGACCTGTTCTGGTTTTCTTGGGGAGGGTCTCACTGCACTGGGACAGATGCTGGTTTGACCAAGAAGGGCAATTGTGCCAGAGTGCATGGGCATGGGATTTGGAGCAAGCAGGTTAAACAGCCAGTGTCTGGGTTAGCTGCCCTCAGCAGGTTTTTCTGTGTCTATGCTGAGGGGTGAGGGAGGGAAATGGTGTCTTCTGGGGCTCTTTTATTCCTGGAGAGGCATCTCTAAGAATGCCCCTCTCACAGATGTGCTCTAAGAAGAGGAAACAGTCTCTCCTATGTGCTTAAGGCAATCCTCAGATCATGCCATCAAGCATCCCAGGGTTGCTTGCCTGCCTTCCCTCCAGGAGCAGGGCAATACCATCAGGTCTCTATCACAGCCACACTCACTGACCTCTAAAACTCCAGACTTTGAGCCCTGCTGGTTGCAAAAACTCATGAAAATTAGCCCATCTCATTTTCCCAGCCAATGGCCTTGAGGAAGTATTCTTCTTGTGTGTATCCCTGTGCACTCTACTCTCTCTTGCCTTTTTCCACAACCAGGGCTCCCTCCCCTCTGCCACACCTGTGATCCGTTTCTTTTTAGTTGTTGTAATCTTACATTTAGAATTTGGATCTTCTAGGAAGCAGACACAAATATCTTTAAGAAATACATCAGATTTTATTAAGATTCATTGGGATGATACCTGTGAAAGACAAGGGATACAGAGTGTAGGAGTAGGCAGGGGAAGACTTCTGATTGTGATATAGGTCTGACATCTGTGAAAGTAGAGTATGAAGGAATGAAGGTTGACTAGGAGGAGCCCTAGACAGTGGGATGTCCTTGAGAAAATCCTGACTAGCCCAACAGGAAGCTTCAATGCTAAGTTGTCTTTCAAATAATACCATGTGGTCTGAAATGTCGAACCCCTGTGTCATCATGATGTTCAGTCATTGGATGGGGTACAGAAATTCTGTCACATGCCATGGCACAAATGCTGAGGCAGATCCTGAAAGCACCTGCAGCTGGAGACTGTCAGCTAATTTCCCTTCTTTCAGCCAGTTCCCTCTTGAATGGGGTTCAGAAGGGCACACAATAGGCCCCATGAAATTTTCTAACTTTAGGAAACAAAATTGTTATAGAAAATACTAAATTATATTTCCTTAACAAAGAGCCTGAAAAATATTTTCCAAAGAATGTCACATTAAAAATTGTGCCACTGATAAATAAGAACGTGGGTTAAAATATTATATTAGTCCTTATTAGCTATTTGCTGATTTTTTTCTACTAGACTCCTCTGTACTTGTAGAATACATAAATGTTCCATTAACCCTAGTATTACTAAAAATAGTAATTGACATTTATTATTCCTTGAACTCTATTTATGAACCTCAGCTTCCTTTAAAGGGAAAATTTTTGAGACTATATTTTAATGCATATATTATAAACAAAATATTTTGTGATTGTTCATTTTAGTTAACTATAATTCACAACATGCTTATTATCAGGTCCTAAGAATTTTGTTACAATATACATTAAGAGAATTTTACCTTTGTACTCATTAAAATAACTCACTAATACCAAATGAAGAATAATGTAGTTTTAATAATACCTAAAATGTTATATTTTACAAAGCAGTGTTAGCAAATTTTGGATTAAAAACATAGGGTTGAGAGGACAAAAAATTTAAGAATGAACTTTTTTTTAAGATTTTATTTATTTATTTGAGACAGATTGACAGAGAGAGAGAGCAGGGGGAAGAGCAGAGGGAAAGGGACAAGCTGACTCTGTGCTGAGCATGGAGCCTGACATGGGTCTCAATTTCACCACCCTTAGATCATGACCTGGGCCAAAACCAAGAGTGTGATTCTTTAACAGACTGAACCACCCAGACACCCCAAGAATGAATTTTTGAATAAGAAGTAACACTTACCATTTACCAAAACTTTTATATTTGAAAATTAAAGACTTACTAAAATATTGTTTCATAGTAAAATTATTATATAGATACATGTATGTATATATATATATATATACACACACATATATACACATATATATGTACATACATATGGGTACATATACATATTCAGTTACCAATTATGCATTCATACCTCATCCTTGGAAAGCAAGCTTACTTCAAGAGGGTTTGTTCACATATGCTAAAACAATTCCTAAGGTTTTTATTAGGTTTTTGACTGTTTTCAACAGGGGTAAAACTATATGTAAATTAGATATTTAAAAATCATATATCTATTCTCATGTTGGCCTAGTTTTGAAAATGTTTTATTTTCTTTTATGATTGTTCTTTAATTGTTGGTGTCTCTTTATATTTTGATTAAAGTTTGTCAGATCCCTAGCTGCTAATTAATGGACTCTTGAACAGAAATGCAAGATGATTTTTCTTTTATCCCTGGTTTCTGTCAAGTAGTAACTAATCTTTAAATAAAAAATAAAGTGCACTGGTGGGATGAGACTGGATGTATTTAGAAAGCTTCTTAACTGATTTTTAAGCTTTTTTTTATATTATTCTTTTTCTCAATTGTGGTATTCTGAATCATATATTTTTTAAGATTTAAAAACACTAACTTATTTTTTTCTAATTTTTAACTTTAAAATTTTTGTAACATTCAAAAACATATAAAAACATACAACATAATACAAAATAATATTTTGAACACATAGCTTTGGAAGATATTAAAGTTTTGACTTATTAGCTTTAGAGCTTCTTTTTCTTAACTGTGAAAGCATAGCTCGTGGCAGAGTCCCTATAGCTTACTTTTCCAAACCCCTCATAAGTAACCTCAAATTGGTGTGAATATTTAAATATTTCGTATCTAAAATGTGATATTTATATGTAACTGCTCACATATGCATACAAAACAGTATGTGGGATGGGTTTTGCATATTTATAGAAGTCAAATCATGGCATTACCTTCATAAAAACTATTTTTCCTGTAACATTATATTTTGAGAATTATTAATCCATCTAGCTCTAACTCATTGATCCATTTTAGTGTAATATTCTTTTGTATGAATCAGCCACATTCATTTCTCTTTTACCAACAAATTGAACTTTTAGGCTGTTCTAGTGTGTTCATAATTACACACGAGTGCTGCCATGGACACTGATGGCCAGTGTTTCCTTCGACACACGTACAAGACTTTCTCTGAGGTAAATTAAGGTTTAGCTAACCTTCATTGTGTGCTAACAATTTCTCCTCAAATTATACTCTCAGTAGCAATGTATTGTATTTCTTTTTTCTACTTTTCACCAACACCTTCTTATTAGCCAACTTCTTAAATCATATAATTCTATAGATGTGAAATTACTTTTCAGTATTGTTTTAAATAACTTTTTAAAATTTAATGAATGGCTTGAGAATCTTTCATTTGTTTGTTGGTTATTCAAGATTTCTCTCTACAGGCTTTCTCATTGTTATTTTGACATGTTTTCTCATTCTTATTTATATGTTGATATCTTTTATACATTCTAGAATAAAATTCTTTTTTTTTGAGAGAGTGAGAGAGCTTGAGCGGGGCGGGGGGGGGGGGGCAGAAAGATAGGGAGAAGCATGCCCTGTGCTGAGCAGGGAGCCCAATTTGGGGCTTGATCCAGGACCCCAGGATCATGACCTGAGCTGAAGGCAGATGCTTAATGGACTGAGGCACCCAGGTGCCCTAGAATAAAATCCTTTGTTGCTATGTATATACCATATATCATTTTTCAGTCTATGTTTTGAATTTTTTGTTTATACTACCTTTTGTCATTTAAATTTTTCATTTTATTGTGGACAACTTTATCAACATTTTCTTTGTGTAGTAGTGTAAACATTGTTAAATCCATAAGAATGCAAGCTACATGACAGAGGGATATTTGACAGTAGTGTTCACTCTGTTATTCTTAGCACCTAGAAGGGTCTATGGCAAAACAAAGAATTAATAAAAATGTGTTCAATTAAAACTTTAATCAGGTTTTCACTATCTTAGAGTCATTAAGAAACGTTTCAAATAATAAATAGCAGTTTAAAGTTATTATTTTTATATTTACACCTTTAATATGTCATAAATTAAAATTAAATGTGAGAATAGTGCCCAGTATAATCTTTTTCACTTGTTCTTGTGTATATTATGTATATGCATGTGTGTGTGTGTTTGTGTGTATTAATATTGATTGATACTAAGCCAATTCTTATAAAATATAGAAACTTTGTTCCAATGCAGTTTAATTTCTATCTTCTATTTGTTCTTATGATTTTAATATATATTAAATCCATATATAGATTCAACAATTCAGTGTTATAATATTTGCTTTCTATAATCTAATAACTTTGTAAGAAGCTAAGAGAAAAAATATTTATACATTATTTTATGTTTACCAAATTTTTTAGTTATTTTTATTTCTTTCTGAGGATTTGAATTAATTCTGGTTTCATTTTCTTTCCTTAAGAATGTCTTATAAGATATATATGTTAGTAACAAATAATTTCAGTCTTCATGTTTCTGGGAATATAGTTTTCGTATTACTTCATTTTTTGAAGAATAGTTTTATTGGAAATTGAATTCTTGTTTGTAGGGTTTTTTTTTTCCTTTCAGCACTTTGAATATATGCTATTTCACTGTACTGTGGTTTTCAATGTTTCATATGAGAAGTCAGTGTTAATTGAATAGCTCTCTCCCTGTGCACAATGAATGATTTTTTTTTCTAACTCCTTTGAATATTATATTACTGTTTTTGTTTTCAAAAGTCTGACCGAAATGTGTCTAGGTGTATGTCTTGTTTATCTTCTTTGTATTTCATTGAACTTGCTGGATATGTAGATAATTGCTTTTCATCAAATTTAGGAAGCCACACATCATTATATTTTTAGATAGTTTTTCTGTCTATTTATATCTTCCACTCGGACTAACTACATATATATTAGGTGTGCTTGATGTTGCCCACAGGTCTCTGTGCTTCTGTACATTTTCTCCTGTATATTTTTTTCATTCTTCAAATTGAATAACCTTTTTTGATTTATCTTCAAAGTTGCTTATTCTTTCATCTGCACAATCTGTTGTTGAGTACCTTAGTGAACTTAATTTCAGTTATTAGCTTTTTCAACTTTAGAATATATATTTGGTTATTTCATATATTTTTTTTATTGTTTTGCTGACATTTTCTGTTTGATGGATCATTATCATCATGGTTTCTTTAATTGTTTAAACATGCCCCCCCCATACTTTGAAGACATTTCTTCTTTTTTTTTTTTTTTTAATTTTATTATGTTATGTTAGTCACCATACATTACATCATTAGTTTTTGATGTAGTGATCCACGATCCATTGTTTTCGTATAACACCCAGTGCTCCATGCAGTACGTGCCCTCCTTAATTCCC
>NW_022589706.1:23169294-23264870 GCF_004348235.1 Phoca vitulina
ATCCCCCCTCCCCCCTCCCCTCTAAAATTTTTCAATAGCTTTTCAATAGCTGCTTAAAAGTTGCTGCCTACTAAATCCTGCAGGACACTCAGAGGTAGTTTCTATTGATGCTTCTCCTTTACAACTACAATTACTTTTCTTTTTGTTCTTAATTTTAAAAATCTGGATATTTTAGATAATTGTAGCAATTCTGGATTCTAAATTTTCCTTCTGACAGTGTTGCTCTTCTTATTTATTTTTTTTATTATTTGTTTAGTAAGTTTTTAGATTAACAAGTAGAATCTAACTTCATTTTAGCATGTAACTGCTGATATCTCTGCTTAGTTTTTTTGTTTGTTTCTGTTTTTGTTTTTGTTTTAAGTCTGATTCCTAGTGGTTGTTTCTGTGTCTTCATAGTTTCATGGTCAGACAATGATTACTCAGAGGCTGTGTTTAAATATCTTGTGCCAGTAAGTCTTCCTTCCTGTATGTGTGGGTTATAGAGGGCTTTAAAATTGAGGCAGATTTCATGTTTACCCTGGCTTTTTCCTTTTGCTTGGCCCTTTTATCTCTCCTATACACATGCTCACAGCCATTATGTCAGCCAAAATAATATGTGACAGCTTGATAACTTGGGTTTTCTGTCTTGCTCTGGAGGTGCACTCAGCCATCAAATATGTCAGTGATGTGTAAAGAGATTATCCAGCCCCTCTGTGACTGACTCATTTATAGGATCTCCCTTTTAAAATTTTGGCTATTTTAGTGGTCCATTGCCCCTTCCAAGTAGGACACAAGATCTAATTAGCTGGTCTTCAGGACTTCTCTTTTTGCTTGCCACTGAAATTGTAAATTTTACTGACATCACCAATGGGCATGGATATTTTGTTTTCTGGTCAAAATCAAGCAAATATCCATCATGAGTAGTGTGGTTGACTTCCATGGTCTAACTCCCACTCCCCCTTCATGTAACTACCATGTTGACTAAACTGGGAGTGATAGGAACAGCCCTAATAAAGACACTACAGATTCATACTGTTTGTACTCAAAGCTCAGTCATTTTGCATGAATATAGCTCCTTAGTTTGTTGTAAAACTTGTATTAATGTCTACATGCATGCAACATATGGTGTTTTTGATAGTTTTCCCCAGTTTTATATTTCTTTCCAGGGGAGGACCTTCTTATTCCACCATTCCAAAAGTCCCTCTCTGCTTTTGACACTATTAAAAATTGATCTTATCTTGGAGTTACTAAGCCAAAGAAGTGAAATAAACTGTACTCTAAATAGCCGTGTAGTATTGTATCAGAATGTTAACTCTAAAAGAGACATTTTCCCACCCAAAACTCTGTAAGAGAGGTTATGTATCTTTTGTTGAGGACATGACTTACCTAGGTATGTTTAGAAAGGTTTTTATTATCTTATGTATAATCTCCAACTCAATTTTTATGACTTCATCGCCCTCTAATGTCAACCTTTGTATATGATTTCCTTCTGCTTATAATACTTGAGCTCAAGAGCTTCTTGATAATTCCTTTATCATCTAATCTTTGCTCAAATGTGATTGTTTCAATGAAGCTTATTCTGGTCATTTCATAGTATTGTCACCTGTCTGATGACTTGTTTCTTGTTCATGAGTGAGTATTAATATCCATGTTTCTTTTAGAGCAAGCTCAGCATCTTATTGTACCCATTCCTCTGGATCATGGCTTCTCTTTAATTTTGGGAGCACAGGGATTTATCATTGACTTGTAAGCACAGCCACATTCGTTTAAATATGTTTTGCTATAGTTTACTAGAATTTCTGTGTTGTGTGTCATATTTCTAGAACACAAATTTTATAATATAGTTTTTCACTTTGCCTAAAGAATACATTTTTAAGGTTTTCCTGAGAATTAGCTATATAATTTAACATTTTAAGGAGAGAAGTAAAGAAAGCAGTCAATGGAGAATATTTATTCTAACATTTACACTCAGGTGACAAAATACTTTGGATTGTATTGGGATTAAAACTAGTGGCTGTGATGAGCACTGGGTGTTATATGCAACTAATGAATCGTTGAACACTACATCAAAAACTAATGAATGATGTTGGCTATATGTTGATGCTTCTCTTTTACAACTACAAAACTACAACTACAAAAACTATATGTTGGCTAACTGAACATAATGATAAAAACACAAACAAACAAATAAAAACAATTAGTGGCTGCCAAAAACCAAAACGAATCTAGTGGCTGCTGATCAACTACCAATGGACAATTTATATAATTACAGGCTCTGGGTTATCATTTGCAAGCTGAAAATTTTAAACTAAGAATTACTATAGGTTATTTAAGAAGACAAGATTATGGTGATTTACCCTGAATAAAAAGTCAGTCTAAAAATTGGTCATGATGAAAAAGGGCAATGGAAAGAAAAAAGCTAACTTATTCTTGTATAATAATATACAGTGGGCACATGTGGAATACTTTGAATAATTCTGATTGCAATCTTCAAAGTATAATAAAAGTAATGCAATACATGATAAATAGATCTTTTTTTAAATTCTTAATTAATTTATCTGTTTTAGAGAGAGAGAAAGAGCATGTGAGCAGGGGGAGGAGCAGAGGGGGAGGGACAAGGAGACTCTATGCTGAGCTGGAGCCCTATACGGGGCTCAATCTCATGATCCTGAGATCATAACCTGAGCCAAAATCAAGAGTCAGATGCTTAACTGACTGAGCCACCCCAGCGCCCACATAACTACATCTTTTAAAAACGTGTTAAGAAGTAATCCTAAGGAAAATCAAGATGAAATGATCAAGAATCCTTAAACAGGAAATGAAATGCCTAAGAGGAGAGAGTTTCAGTCTATGAAACCATGAGAGTTATAAATAAGTGAAACAATTTTGAATTCACCAGATCTCAAAACCTAGCTTAAGGAATATAACTTGATACTTGATAGGTTCTAATTGGGTGAAGAAGATAGTAAGTTAAAGAGTAAGGACAATGTCTTCTATTTTTTTTTTTTTTTTTTTTTTTAAGATTTTATTTATTTGTCAGAGAGAGAGAGAGCACAAGCAGGGGGAGTGGCAGGCAGAGGGAGAAGTAGGCTTTCACTGAGCAAGGAGCCTGACAAGGGATTTGATCCCATTACCCCAGGATCATGACCTGAGCCGAAGGCAGACACTTAACCAACTGAGCCACCCAGGCATCCCAAGAGTAAGGACGATTTCATGGCTTTTTTGATATAGTTTAAAGCTAAGAGACATTAAATGCCTATTTTTACTTACTATATCAAAACAGGAAATGAAGAAAATATTATCTTACCTTTAGGAGCTAGAAATTCAGGAATGCAGTAACTTCAGGATCTATCTTGCCTTTTAGTACCATTATTAATAACATAGTTCTAAGCTGGATGGTTTATAATATGGTTCATTATGGCCTCATTAAAATTTTAATATATACATATATAATATTATACTATTTGAGTGTCTATTTGTTGTAGGTTTAGCCCCATATGAAGAAATATCTATGTCCTAAGCAATCATACAGAACAGAAATTTATCGGGGCACCTGGGTGGCTCAGTTGTTAAGCATCTGCCTTCGGCCCAGGTCATGATCCCAGGGTCCTGGGATCCAGCCCCGCATCAGGCTCCCTGCTCTGCGGGAAGCCTGCTTCTCCCTCTCCCACTCCCCCTGCTTGTGTTCCCTCTCTCGCTGTGTCTCTCTCTGTCAAATAAATAAAATCTTAAAAAAAAAAGAAGGACAAATTTATTTATGAAAGAGATGAGATCTTAATTCTTCAGAAACAAAGTGGTAGCCAAGAGCTAAGGAATCTCTTTATAAATTTATAATTCCCTGATTTATAGGCTATGAGATTGGCTTATTTTAGGATACTAACTTTTAAAGAGGGAAAGCTAAGGAATAATTACAAAGTTAAATGGAGACAAAGATAAATGGATACTGAAAGTTAGAGACTTAGTATTTTTCAGTCATATTACTTGACTCTATTTTTGTCTGATACTGAATAACAGATTTAAACCAAAGACCTATTTAAGAGATTATATGGCTTTGCTTCCAGCTGTGAGATTGTGATATTAGCATGCATGAAGAGGATAACATTATTAGTGCAATGTTGGGCAAAGGCCTCCCACCTGAGAATGTATTTAGAGAAAATGTTTAAACCAATATTCCACTTTAATTGCCAGCTGAGGAATTATTGGAAGTATATTATTTTTCTGTTTTCTTTGGTTGGTATATTTGATGCATTTCACTTGTATTTTAGATCAAAGATGGAGCAGATTAAAGTAAGCATTATCATTGTACTTACTTTCTAAAAAGTTATCAGTGAGAAATATTAATCCTAGGTATTAACAGTATAATTCTACCAATTCTACCAGTTATATATGTACTGAAATCATCTCATTAAAAATTAGGGAGAAGAAATAACAAATGGAATTTTCAGATAGAAATTTATCCTGCTATTGTGGACATATAAACATTACACTGGTTTTCCATGGTAATTTAATGACTATATTATGAATTGTTGATATATACTTTATCCTTGAAAATTGTATGCTTTTATAATTAAAATATTCTGATGATAGTGTTTCATACTGCTTTATGTTAGACATAAAACAATAAGAAAATGGACATAATACAAGGTATCATTAGATTACCAGTCTCTAACTGTTAGCTAATTGAACCCCAAGACATATTCCTTTAATTACAGTATTAAAAAGAACAACACCCTATGAACTTTAATGTAATCAACACATTTTTGTGGGAAATGAAGCCTGCTCATCTGGTTTTGTACTCTATATTGGAAAAACAGTAAGATGCTTTTAATAAAAACATGTATATATTATATATACATATACTACAGTGATTAACAAATGCAAAAATACATATACCAGGTATCAGCGTAAATTTCCCTCTGCATAATTGGGTAAACATGATGTGTATTAGGGAAAAAAAAACTTACATAAATATTCTTGATATGTTTTCAATCTGAAGTAGCCAAAGTATTGAACAACCTCAGCCTTGTGTTCTAATTAAGAAAATTAAGTTCTTATGTTCTCATTAAGACAATATCTCAAAATGGTCAGAGACCATGTCACAATCAGTGCTCTACTACTCTATCCTCTCTTCTCTTAATAGCCCCAGAATGAGTTTGATCAGGTTACTGTGATTGCCATTCAATACCTTACAAAGCGTTACCTAGAGGCTCCATGATGATGCTCTCTTCATGTGGTTCTCAAATTCTGGATTCCAATAGTCTCTTTTTAGGAAGAGCGAAACTAAGCAAATTTAGCTTATTCTATATTCACTCAGAGCCTAGCCTGGGAGTAAATAGAAAGCAAACTATTCATGTAGTAATCATCAAATAGAATATGTATATTACTTTTGGATTGAATTCAGTGTGCGGAAGTTTGAATTGAAATGGTTATTGCTTCTTTTTCTTTTTTCTGTTAAACCTTACCTTTTGTATTTGTTCTGCACTAGTTGTTTAAATAGGAAGAACCTGACAAACAGATAATAATATTGTTTCCTGACAGTGAATTATGAGTCAAAAAAATAAGATAAATTAGCAAAAAATGCTGAAAAATCTTAGATTAACCATGAATGCATTTAATTTTGGAATAGACCATATAAGGTAAACAAAAAAGTAATGTCAACTGTAATAGTCATGAAAAAATAATATAAAATATATATTTATAAAAACTTGAGTATATTTATCGGTATGTTTTCCAACTTTCAATTTTCAGAACTCTCTAGTTCCTTTCTTAATAAATAACTGTCAGAGTAAAAAGATAATTTTAATTACGGAAAGAAAGTTTTAAACAGAAATCATAGTGTAGGAAAAGAAATATGATCTTTGAAATCAGATAAACCTGGGTTTTATTTCTGGTTTAATTTCTTTAGAGCAATGAACTTGGTAAAGTCATTTAAAATCCATTTCCTCTTTTATCTTTGAAATAACAATATTTGCTTTTCAGAATTGTAAGTATTGGATAAAATATACATTACGTTTTTTTCATTTGCTTTACCTGTACATCCTTAGTCAATGACAGTATTTTCAGTACCAGTTAGGAGGAATGTTAATAAATGTATAAATCCTAACACACTTTCAAACCTCCAGTAACTGAAGCAATATCTCCCAACTATATACTCTTATACACCTATCAGTAATTTTATTTTATATATTTCTCTTGAAAAAATATATTTCTTATTGCTTTGAAATTCTATTAATTACTATTACTAATTTTACCTTACTCATTATTTCCTTAAATTTTAAATCCCATAAAAATAACTTTTACATCCATCTTTCTCTAAAAATATTTAAATCTTTTGGGGCACCTGGGTGGCACTCAGTCGTTAAGCGTCTGCCTTCAGCTCAGGTCATGATCCCAGGATCATGGGATCAAGCCTCACATCAGGCTTCCTGCTCCGTGGGAAGCCTGCTTCTCCCTCTCCCACTCCCCTTGCTTGTGTTCCTTCTCTCACTGTTGTCTCTTTCTGTCAAATAAATAAATAAAATCTTTAAAAACAATATTTAAGTCTCTCATGCATGGCAGGTATTTAATAATTATTTGTTGATTTCATATAAATCAGTGATACAATATTTATGTTTTCATGGTACATTTTTTAGGCATTCAATGATAATTTGGGCAGAAAAAAATACTTGTTAAATTTGTAACTCTGATCATTAGTTTTTGGGTGATATTGCTGACACTGAAAATAATGAACTCTAAAAAAAGTGATAGAAATGAATACCAACCACCTCACATTTATGGAAGAAAATGAAAGTAAAATATGGATCTAAATAAAATGTAAGCTCATTTTATAGTGTTTTCAACACTGAATTGACAGTAATTTTATATTATATAATAATTATCTTCTTTTAATACACAATATAATGTTTAGCTGAAACATTATATGTTAATGTAGTTTCTCCCTTATTTCCACAACTTATTTGCAGGACATTAAATTATGTTCCACATATCCAGAGGGAATGGCTTTTTTTCATTTTGAATCTCTGAAATAGAGCAAACATACTTTCTGAAAACACTAAAAAGCTTTTTATTAGGATGCAGAAGTTTCTACTTTCTTGAAACTATTCAGAAAAAGAGTTTTTAGTCAATTACCAAATATGAATGAGTTATTTACCACTAAATGCTAATTCATTATAGCCTTGTCATATTTTCTGTTTCACAAAATCATGATGTTTATAGGACATTTTTATGCAGATGAATGACCTAAAATTGGGAAATTTTTTTATGCTTACGTTCAGTTTAACTTGACAAAAGAATGCATGTATGTGTAGAATAAATAAGTACAATACAAATTAAATACTTAATTGATTTAACAGTAATATAAACAAGTTTACAAGTAATATGACTAGCTTACAAGTTGTTAAACCTATGGGGAGACATTTATTTGGATTTATATGTACAGAGGTACACATATTTTACAGTGTTGTGTGAGTTTCAGATGTACAATATAAGGATCCAACAATTCTATACATTTCTTGGTGCTCATCATGATGCATGTATTCTTAATCCCCTTTATCTATTTCACCAGCCCCCTACTCAACCACAGTCTGGCAATGACCAGTTTGTTCTCTATATTTAAAAGTCTGTTTTATTGTTTGTCTTTTTTCTTTGTTTGTTTTGTTTCTTAAATTCCACATATGACTGAAGTAACATGGTATTTGTCTTTTCCTCTTTCACTTGGCATTATACTCTCTAGGTTGTATGCAAGTTATTATTTTGCACTTTACATATCTTCCTAAGATGGTCTCGTTTTTTTTTTTTTTTTTTTTTTTAGGATTATTTATTTATTTGTCAGAGAGTGAGAGAGAGCACAAGCAGGGGAAGCAGCAGGCTCCCCGCTGAGCAAGGAGCCTGATGGGGGACTCTCTTAGGATCCTGAGATCATGACCTGAGCTGAAGGCAGACACTTACCCGACTGAGCCATCCAGGCACCCGTTCTAAGCTGGTTTCATTTGTCTTTCCTCCTCTCAGTTTTTATTCTCTCGTTTTTTTTTTTTTTTTCTTACAAATTTCTATGGCATAAATTCTCTCTACTTAAGTTTTATCTAATTTTTATCTCTTGTTTTTCTATAATCAACACAACATTTTTCAAGAGTTTCCCATGCCCTTTCATTTAAGGACCTTAAAATCCCTCCCCAGAACACTATTAATAACCTAATATAAATATCCCCAATTCTCAAACTGGTATCTCCTTATTACTTCTTTTTTCTACTAATGCTTTCACAATTTTAATCTTCTCTGCTCTAATGACATCTAGTTGATTCTGCAATTCATTTTTTTCATTCCTTTGCTCATGCAACAAAAAATTATTTTTTCTACTAAAACAAGATATGTGAGGGGTGCCTAGGTGGCTCAGTTGGTTAAGCGACTGCCTTTGGCTCAGGTCATGATCCTGGAGTCCCAGGATCGAGTCCCACACCGGGCTCCCTGCTCAGCGGGGAGTCTGCTTTTCCTTCTACCCCATCCCCCCTCTCATGCTCTCTCTCTGTCTCTCATTCTCTCTCTCTCAAATAAATAAATAAAATCTTAAAAAAAATAAAACAAGATATGTGAAAATAGCTAACAAGCTTCCAGATACATTGATGATATATGATAGTAATTACTTTCCATTTTCTTGGGTGTGAGTTTTTACAGAATATGTGATAGAGACCTATCATCCCTTAGCCTGCCAGAGTACTCAGTAATACTGCAACAGCAAGTCTCTGTTGACAGGTCAAATGCAACAGAATATGCTTTCTTCCTGGTACCCCAAGCTTGTAGCAGGCTCCATCTATCTTGTTCCATAATATTCCATCCTGTGTAAATTTTATGATTTGATCTAATATTTTTAATATTACCAATGAGTGGTGTGACAATATGATTTATTGTCCAAGTAGGGATACTATTGACTATGAAAGAGTCAGGAATCAGAAGATTGTTTCCACAAGTTAAAGTACTTCAAAAAATTCTTACTAATATTTCAAAATTAAATATTGTGTACTACTTGCCTTTGCAAAATATTTTTCATTTGCATTTCCAATGGTGAAGATTCTAATTTGAAAATACCTTAGATGATAAAATATGACAAGGGATTAAGAATGTTCATTGGATTTGTTGTAAGGGTGATGTTAATGTCTTGACAGTTGCATTTTCATTAGCAGTCAGTGGAAATCATACTGAAATCATTTGAGGGTTGAATGCAAGATACGAATATGTGGATATAGTTTAAGAAATTGATTATTAATTGGAAGAGATAAATAAGACTGTAGATAATTAGTATTTAGGGTCAAAGGCAGTTTGTTTATTTTTATATATACTTTGTACTTATTATTTTATGATCGGATCAATGTGGAATGTTTACATTTCTAAAAGAAGAAATGAGCCAGCGATTCCAATTCAGAAAGACATGGATAATCTTGGACTTATTAGTTTCCTTTTAGTATCCCCTGCCTTTTGGTTTCTAATACCAACCAATGGCTCAAATGTTGCTTCTTTCTAATACCAATACTAATACTTTTTTCTAATACTAATAAGTTAATATCTTAGTATCTAAAACACAAAACTAACCAACTTATAAAGTCTGTCATTAAATCTTCATTGACTTCAGAATGAAATTCAAAATTTTTACCATGGAATGAAGGTCTTTCATTAATGAGTTCCTTACTAACACTTCAGACCTATATTTTACCATCTTGTCTTCAAACATGCCTTCTGGAATCTTTCTATAGATGATTGTATGTATGGGCTTTAGAAACATTGACACAGCTCTTTATTCTTCCTGAAACACCCTTTCTTTCCCTCTTCACCAGGTTGGTTCATTCTTTAGAATTTAGATTACTCATTTATTTAACAAATATTTGTTGTGAATTTGTGAAGTACAATAATAAGTGTTATTGGTGATACAGCAAAGAAAATTAGGTTCTATAAACATATATTATTATATTTAATTTAACAACAAGCACTATTAAAACAAGGTAGAATTATAGGGTACCATGAAAATATGGCAAAATGCCTTAGCTCTTTGGGAAGGTTCAAGAATCATCTAGGAATAAATAGTCTTTAATTGAAAGTTGATTGAGAAGCAAAACCAAAGTGGGAAGGTTTAGAAAAAGCACTATAAGAGAAGAAACTATTTACTTCAAAGATGAAACTAGACCTCTGAGCATTAGAGAAATGCCAGAATGCCCAGAAAGAAATTTAATAGTGAGAAAGAGTAGCATAAACTTAGACTAGAGATATAAACCAAGACACAATTATGTTGAAGTTTATGAGCCATGATAAAAAATAAAATAAAATATGGTTGTTCTTTATTCTAAGATCAGAGGAAAATTTTCTATATGATTTTAAGCAAATGTGTGACATGATCAAATATAAATTTTTAAAACATAATTTGAGATGTTGCTGAGAACAGTTGGACGGCAAATATGCAAGAATGTATATAGGGAAACCGATTAGTAGGTTGAGACTTCAGATAAGAAATGATGATGAGTTGAACGAGGATGTTGGAGTAGCAGTGGAAGAAGGGACTGGCTGAATATTTTAATAGAACTTTATATTTTATTTGATAGTGGGGACAGGAGAAAGGAAATCTGATGTTATTTTCTTTAGAATGTCTCCTGGTTCCCTCTAGTCTAGGTTAGTGCCCATTTATATGGGCTTACCTCAGTCTTTGTAGTGACCAAATTTTATTGTCAGTATTCATTTACCTATTTTCTTCTGTGCTTATAAGATATTGAGAGCAAAAATGTATCCTTCTGTTATCTCTGTATTTTTCCATGTCAAATACAGTGCCTAATTTTGTTGTTGTTGTTGTTAGATAAATGTAGACAGTTTTAGGGGGACAGAAAAACATTTAGCTCTGAATGACCTTTGACATTCTGGGCGCTCCTAAAACTCACCATTTCTTTTGCTCTTCCTGTTTTCCAGAACAAATTTGTATGTGAGTGTACAGGAAGTAAGAACCTATGATTTTATTTACCCATATAATTATCTGAAGTCATATTACTGAGGAAATCACGGCCTTTTAAATCTCAAGTTTGGAGAAGGTTTAACTCAAATAAAAGTAATGATAATGGTTAACAGAAATATCTTTAGTAACAAGATTGTGGTATATTGGAAACAGCACTAAATTTACAATCAGTAAACCTTGGTCTGATACTGACTAGTTCTGAGGTATTGAATAAAATGAAAGGATTGTTTAACATTTGCATGGAAAATTGTCCCTTGCCTTGTACTTCTCCATACATATGCAAGTGTTCTGCCTCTCTTATTACCTCTCTTATGCTATTCCTATGGCTACATTCCACAGAGAGTTGCTGGCACCTCCCAGACATAAATAAAAAAAGAATCAATTTCCATAAATGATCCAGCCTGAGGAGTAAATTTGAAGACTTGGAAAGCAGCCAGTTCTCTAGGTTTGCAGCAATGTTTCCTGCATTGCAAATCTGCTGTGCTGGGGGCATGTGAAGAAGTGAAACAGCAGGGCCTTTAGTCATCTGTAGACTGCAGGGCTGTGGTGAGCCCTCCACAGGCGGGAGAGCTAGAGGATGTGCTTTAAAGGGCCCTGCTGTACTTCTGACCATATGGCGAAGCTGTGGAATGCTGGGAAACGAGCAGCTGCAGAGCTACCTGTTGTGTCCCAGTTAGAAACCCTGTGACTCCTGCATTATCTGAAAGGCCCAGAGTAAACAGTATTTAGCTAAGGAAAAAAAAAAGTTACTATTTATTGTTATTAGTTACTTTACTAGGTAGTAGTTACTTTAACTTAATTTCGCATTTGTTTTATTTATTTTAATTCTTCCTGTGTTGAGGTTTGATGACTAAAGAATGGCCCTTTACGTATTTAATATATAGAACAAGAAAGCACATATGGTAGATTGATATTGTATGTCAATCTATCATATGCAATTAAGCAGCAGTTTCTTTCTTTCTTTTTTTTTTTTTTAAGAATTCATTTATTTGGGCACCTGGGTGGCTCAGATGGTTAAGCCTCTGCCTTCCGCTCAGGTCCTGATCCCGGGGTCCTGGGATCGAGTCCCGCATCGGGCTCCCTGCTCAGTGCAGAGCCTGCTTCTCCCTCTCCCTCTGCCATTCCCTCTGCTTGTGCTCTTCTGTCTATCTCTCCGTCAAATAAATAAAATCTTAAAAAAAAAAAAAAAGAATTCATTTATTTATTTGAGAGAGAGAGACAACACACAAGCAGGGGGAGCAGCAGAGGCAGAGGGAGAAGCGGGCTCCTCACTGAGCAGGGAGCTGATCGCGGGGCTCGATCCCAGGACCCCAAGATCATGACCTGAGCCGAAGGCAGACACAACCAACTGAGCCACCCAGGTGCCCCAAGCAGCAATTTCTGATAAGAAATAAATACCATGGTAAATATGACAGAGGGACCATCTTGTATAAACGCTATATGTTTAACAAATTAGAATTTGTCCTAATTTGGTCTCCTGTAGCAAAATACCATGGGCTGGATGGCTTATGAACAACAGAAATGTATTCTTCATAGATCTGGAGGCTGACAGATTCAGCGTCTGATGAAGGCCTTCTTCTTGGTTCCTAGATGGCCATTTTTTCACTGTGTTTTCACCTGGCAGAAGGGACAAGGAATCTCTCTGAGACCTCTTACAAGGGTACTCATCTCATTCATAAGGGTCCTTAGAGTCCCCCTCAGTTTCCAGTACTCCACTCCCCAGTTTGGAGCTGGCTATCCAAGGTCATTGCAAAAATGAAAGCAAGGTTGCTGAGTAAGGAGACAATGTAGAAGTTGGAAGATAGTGATACAAAAGTCACTTTTTATTTGATCTAGACAATGGAGTTGATGTTCCTACAATCCAAGTTGCAGAGTCAGGGAAATATGATTTGTATGCTATAAATATCTGTGCTAAATATGCTCTTAGATTATTTTAAATTCAGGAAGTACATGGTCTACATATTCCCCATTTAACACTAAATTAATTATAGTATTTCTATATACAATTAGTTAATAATATATACTACTGAGTTTATACATAATATTCATTGTGATTTTCTATTTTTACCTCTGACTTATTTTTATTAAAAAATAAAATATTATGTCTTCAAAAGTGTTTGAATCCATTAACTCTATCCATTCATTAAATGAGTTAATTCATACATTTTTATTGAACACAAATTATGTTCATGATGATGATATATTCTGTAGAACTAATAAAGAAAACAGCCTCTGTTTTGGATGATTTACAGTCTAAATAAAACAAAACAAAAACAACAAAATCAATAAAGAACTCAGGGGCATCAAGGAAGAAATAGAGTTGCATTTTGGTGTCAGTTTGTATCTGTGGACAGCATAAGGCAAGTATCTCATAAAGTGAAAATTACTTTTGGAAATCCGTTAGCCATCATATTGGGGATTGGATATTAGTTCTTAACTAAATCAACACAGTGAATTTTTCCAATTGAATACTAAATGAAGCAGTTGACTTGCTTGTATTCAAGGACCAAGAAGTAAGAGAATAGAAGAATATATATTATCTTCAGAGACTACTCAATTCAGTTTTGAGAGTGGCAGTTGGGGACCGAAGCTGGGTGAAGGAATAGCAGGTTCACTTTTACCATGCCACGTTCATTAGGAGACATCTACTCATTGGATACAATGGCAAGTAGCACACACAATTTAAATTGTTGTTTTGTACTTGGCTCATTTTTTTTCTCTTCCTCTCTGCTTTTCTCTTTCTTTTAATTCTTTCATTAAAAAGTTCTATTGAGGGAAGCCTCGTGGCTCAAGTGGTTAAGCATCCCATGCTTAGTTTCTGCTTGGGTCATGATCTCATGGGTCATGGGATCAAGCCCTGCATGGGGCTCCATGCTCCATGTGGAGTCTGCTAGAGTTTCTCTCTCTCTCCCTCTCCTTCTGCCCCTCCCCCTGCTCTCTCTCTCTCTCAAAATAAATAAATAAATAAAATCTTTAAAAAAAAGTTTCATTGATTTGGATGAAATCAATGGATGAAAATATATGCATACTGCATCTTCAGTGTTATTTACAAAATAGATCTAAGACTTTCATGTAAAAGAACCTACATGCACCATAAAGACAACATATATAAATATTGGTTATAAGTGGCTGAGGTACAATTGATGTTTAAAAAGTAGGCACTTAACAGCCAAAAATCTCTGAAAAATCCAAACCTGCAAGGATTGCCATCAAATTTCACCAAATTTATCTTATTCTTGGTATGCGTAAATCATTAATACTTATATAGATTATTTCTGAGATAAGAACAGCATGAGGCTTTAGTAACAATAAATATCAAAGAGATCTTAAAAAGGGATAAATGTACTCTCAAAACACAACATAAAAAGATAGTTTTTTTTTCTTATTTGATAGTTATTCAACTCACATATTTTCTGATATTATGCCACGGTCTCTCAGGACTAACAATGATCTGTGAAGGTCAGCTCTTCAATCCCCTTCTGTTAGGAGGACTCCCAATTTGGACTAAGATATCCCAAAACAAAGAGACAGTGTAACAAAGGAGACAGAGAGGTAGAAAAGTGACAAAAGAAGAAGGGGAGTTGTAGGAGAGGAAAGATGAATGGGCTGGAGGCAATCAATAAGAATCAAAGTTCACTGTCCTTTCAAAACATCAACAGACTCCACTCTACTTGCTTACCACAGTTTTACTCATCCTGTGATCTGGAATTTGTAGAAGGAGAGGAAGTAAGAGAAGGGCAGGGAGGGGAAGGAGGAGGGAGAGAGGGAGAAGGAGAAAGAGGAGGGAAAGCAGAGGGAAGAGAAGAACTGGATCACCTACACAAACATATTGCAAAGGAGATTAGGGGCCCAGTGCCACTTGTGTTCATTATCCTGCTCTCAGGACTCCACAATAGACCCTATAGTTCAGAAACACCAAGTATTGATAGAGAGGGTAGTTGTTATTATTATAGATTAAACAGGATATATCTATTTGGCTCGAAAATAAAGGTTGTTGGAATTCAAGAAACAAGCAAAATTGACCACTCCATACACTCTTGAGAAAATAGTAATTTCAATAACTTCATTAGGTCCTGCCTCAAGCAGAAAGATCCACTCCCAGTCCCCCTAAAAGACAATTCATTACTTTATAAACCACACATGTATATGTATAGCAGGACATTTACTACATGAGTAAAAGCTCTTACAGTCTTCTGTGCTAAGCTAGGGTTTAGATAACTAATATTAATGGCAGGGTGAAGATGATGCTATCAAGAAAAGCTGAAGTATAGCACACTCACCCAACACTTTTCCACCTTCAGCCATACAAGCCCATTTTCTTCTAAAGCTTAATCACATAAAATATATATTTAGATATAAATGGTTCAAAATATTAATCTCATATAATGCTATTTCTAGATATATAAGCACAACTGTAGTGTAGTTTAAGAAGGCGTGGCCTGTACAATTAAATGAAACATGATTCATAAAACAAGAATAGATTTCAAATTTTATGGCTATTTGTAGAATAGTCTCTTTGCGATACTAATACAAAACAAAGCAAACCAACCAACCAACCAAATAAAAAACACAAAAACCCAGGATCAAGGACAAGAGAACTTGATTTCATATTTTGGATGGAACAGGTAAACGGAGTTATATGAAAACAATGAATCGTGGATCGCTACATCAAAAACTAATGATGTATTGTATGGTGACTAACATAATAAAATTAAATAATTAAAAAAAGTTGAATCTTAGGGGACTCATTCTACTTTTAATAACATCTGTTTACTCTTCATGGATGGGACAGGCACAGAGCTGTTATTGAGATGGTGAAGATCAGATGTGAATGTTGAGAAACTATTAAGTTTTAGTGAGATAAAAATATTATTCATAATGTTTTTAAAATGTAATGCAAAATCCAGGTAAATATATCTTAAGTGAAATTCCAGATGGTAATGATGTAAACAATATTCTTTCATTTCCAAAATGCAGTAGGGTAGCTTTGAGTTTGCAGTGATAGTAACCTGAGAATCTTGGGAACATTACAGATTATTGATTTTAAAAAATCGGTAGTAATTCCTTTTGTTGGCTTAGAATCTTATATATGTAATTCAGTAAGTTAGGCTCGATATTCCAAGTGCAGAAGTCTAGTCTGTTAGAGTGTTGAATACCCTGTACCTATTCAATTTCTTGGTATATAATGATTGTTCAGAAAATAGTTTTTAATATTGTAATAAAAAATGAAATAAATAAACCCATGTCTTGATTATTTTTAAGCAAAACCAATTTTGTTAAATTTCAATTAAAATATTCTCAAAGTGCTGATTAAATTAAAAATAAGCAAACACGCCTAAACCCAAATGAACTGGTTATTCCTTGGGATATCCCTCCATCAAAAAAATCTGATTGTAAGTCATCTGTTCAATCTATCTAGTAACATGAAAAGTGTCTCCATGACTACCTTCTCAAATACATTGTTAACAAATTCCGAAGATCCAGAAATTCTGTCACTAAGATAACAATTTAGCACATCCTAGTAGCAGCATTAATAATGTAACAAATAGGACATTTTTTGTAACTTCTTGCAGATGAAAGACACAATTGTCTCATAATTAAAACAATATTCAAGGCAGTAACAAGTTTGTAAGTACCTGCTGGTGAAAGACATACTTGCCTTATGATTAAAACAATATCCCAAGACACCATTCTATTTTATAGAAATCTTAAGGAGCTCCCTGAAAATGCCTGGGACTGAACATCATCTTTTTTTTTTTTTAATCATTTTACACTACACTTAAACTTTATCAATAGTATGGCTATAAATGACCCAAAAGGGCCTCTTTGAGCATATAACTTATACTCAGTGTGGGGAATGTCTTACATTGCAAATTCTTCAAATTCTTCCTGGAATGAATTTCACTCCAATTTACTTGGGAAATCTCTCTCTCTCTTTCTTACACACACACACACACACACACAATATTATTTCTCTTGGCTGAAAATAAGTAAAGCCAGAGAAAATCTAGCATCTTCACCATAATAGGATTAAAAACAATTTCCATAAAACATAGATGTGGATAAATATCCCATGTATTATAAATTGGATTAATAAATCCAGTTTACTTCTAACCCCAAATTTATATATATATATATATATATATATATATATATATATACACACACACACATATGCATATATTTATATGAAATATCATTCTGCAAGTTTCTCCACTGAATTATTAATTTTACTTTTTTTCAGTGTTCTTTTATTTGAGTATATTTGACACACAATGTTACATTAGTTTCAGGTGTATAACATAGTGATTCAACATCTCTATGTGTTATGCTGGGCTCACCTCAAGTATAGCTATCACATGTTACCATATATGCTATTATAATATCATTGAGTATATTCCCTACTGTGTACATTTTATTTATTTATTTTTTAAAATTTTATTATGTTATGTTAGTCACCATACAATACATCATTAGTTTTTGATGTGGTGATCCACGATTCACTGTTCTCGTATAACACCCAGTGTTCCATGCAGTACGTGCCCTCCTTAATACCCATCACCGGGCTAACCCATCCCCCCACCCCCCTCCCCTCTAAAACCCTGTTTGTTTCTCAGAGTCCATAGGCTCTCATGGTTCATCTCTCCCTCTGATTTCCCCCCTTCATTTTTCCCTTCCTTCTCCTAATGTCCTCCATGCTATTCCTTATGTTCCACAAATAAGTGAAACCATATGAGAATTGACTTTCTCTGCTTGACTTATTTCACTTAGCATAATCTCCTCCAGTCCCATCCATGTTGATGTAAAAGTTGGGTATTCATCCTTTCTGATGGCTGAGTAATATTCCATTGTATATATGGACCACATCTTCTTTATCCATTCATCTGTTGAAGGGCATCTCGGCTCTTTCCACAGTTTGGTTATTGCAGACATTGCTGCTATGAACAATTGCACTCCTGGGTATTGACCCTACTGTGTACATTTTATTCCCATGAGTTGTTCATTCCATAACTGGAAGCCTGTATCTCCCACCTCCTTTCACCCATTTTACCCATCCCCCTGCCACCTCCCCATTGGCAAAAATCAGTTTGTTCTCTGTATTTATAGGTCTCATTCTGTGTTTGGTTTGTTTATTCATTTCTTTTGGATTTGTTTTAGATTCCACATACAAGTGAAATCTGAATATTTAAAAAAAAATGTCAACCCTAATACATGCATGCAAGTATTTACAGCAGTAGAAAGAGGGACTTTTTTTTTTTTTAAGAAAGTACCTTTTTTTTTAGAAAGGCACATAATAGGTATTATTTTATTATCAAATGTTCAAGTCTAATATAGCCCCTATAAATTAAAGTGCAATAATAAAAATATTCCATTTTGAGTTTTCAGTTTAAATGTAGAAAGAAGAGTGAAAAGATATAACTTTTTTCCTAGGGAGCTATCAGAGTTTACTTATTTAAAAAAAAATCTTAATATTATGTATGTTTTATTTTATTTTTACATACAGAATAGAAGAGTTACTAACTACAACAAAACTTATGCAATGTCTCTTTTGAGAAAAGTAGTAGTGTGACACTTTTGACAGTTCTGTGATTTCCTTTTGGGTGACCCTGAATTGATAATGATATCTTATGTTTAAGAAGGATCATCAATCTTGGAACATCTCGGTGACAATCTCAGTGTCAATTTCTTTATCACATTAGATATATATCTGAAGCACATGTACTTATGCTGAATTAAGAGTTCCTGATGGGCTACACAAATAACCACTAACATAGAGCAAAGTTATCCATTCTTTAAAGAAAAAGACACAATTTATCTCAATCTAAACAAAAAAGTGATTGAAAAGAGTGGGAAAAAAATCATGAAACCAAAGTGATGGTACATTTCCTTTTATATCATTAAGAGCTGGAATATCTATTATTTTATAGCCTAATCATTTCTCAAAAACTGTTATAATTTCTGTAACTATAAGAAACATTATTTCTACCAGTGTGTCAAATTTTAAACTGTGTATTGCTAAATCTTAATAATAATATTAAAGAAAAAAGTTATAGATTATATTTGTTATCTAAGGCTTCACCTTATTAATTTTAACTTCCAGACATTTCCCAAATTTCTAACCCACTGTTATGAATTTCCAAGATATAGCACCATCCCTTACGGTTTTACTATATCCATGGCCTTTTATTTTTTATTTTATTTTTTTTTAAAGATTTTATTTATTTGACACAGAGAGAGAGACAGCCAGAGAGGGAACACAAGCAGGGGAGCAGGAGAGGGAGAAGCAGACTCCCCACTGAGCAGGGAGCCCAATGTGGGACTGGATCCCAGGACACTGGGACCATGACCTGAGCTGAAGGCAGACGCTTAACGACTGAGCCACCCAGGCGCCCTTATCCATGGCCTTTTAAATAACATCTCCCTTTGATATATATACTATAATTATTCAGTTTTGAACACTGCATCTTTTCTTGCCAGGACTCTGTTAAATACAATAATTGTATTTACCTCCAAGATTTCTATGAAGAGTAAATTTATATATATATATATATATATATATATATATATATATATAGAGAGAGAGAGAGAGAGAGAGAGAGAGAGAGAGAGTACTGAGAATGGTTCTCATAACAACAATAAAAACCTTAATAGGGGCACCTGGGTGGCTCAGTCGGTTAAGCGGCTGCCTTCGGCTCAGGTCATGATCCCAGGGTCCTGGGATCGAGCCCCACGTCGGGCTCCCTGCTTGGTGGGGAGTCTGCTTCTCCCTCTCCCTCTGCCTGCCTCTCTGCCTACTTTTGCTCTCTCTCTATCTCTCTGTCAAATAAATAAATAAAGTCTTTAAAAAAAAAAAAAAAACCTTAATAAATATTCATTATTTTAACCAAATATTTCAATTGTAAGCAGATTTTACATTATAGCACTTTAGGCCTATGCTTTCCAAAAACAGCAAAACATCTTTATGTTACTTTTGGAAACAACTCCTTTATATTTATATTCATAAAAGCATATAGATATATTGAAAGATAGATATACACATATATAAAATACAGTCCCTCCAATTTTCCTGATTAGTGACACTTTCTAAATGCTTCTTATAAATTTCACTTAATATGTAATATGCTCCAGATGAATTGATAAAGAAGATGTGGTACATATATACAATGGAATATTATTCAGCCATCAGAAAGTATGAGTACCCACCATTTGCATTGACATGGATGGAACTGGAGGGGATTATGCTAAGTGAAGTAAGTCAAGAAGAGAAAGACAATTATCATATAGTTTCACTCATATGTGGAACATAAGCAATAGCGCGGAGAACCATAGGGGAAGGGAGGGAAATCTGAAGGGGTAGAAATCAGAGAGGGAGATGAACCATGAGAGACTATGGACCCCGGAAACAAACTGGGTTTCAGAGGGGAGGGGTGGGGGATGGGGTAACAAGGTGATGGGTATTAAGGAGAGCACATGTTGTGATGAGCACTGGGTGTTATATGCAACTAATGAATAATTGAACACATCAAAAACTAATGATGTATTATACAGTGGCTAACTGAACATAATAAAAATATATATATATATGTAATATGCTATCTATCAATCTGACCTAACTGTACAAGTTGCAACAGACAATCATGGTAAAATTAAGAAAATTAGTGAGATATATTCAATTTCGTAGACATCATGATATAATTGATATATTTATAGCATGGATGATATAAATGTTAGCAACATGTTAACTATTACTTGCTATTTTGTCTTTAACCTGTTTATTTCCGGTTTCCTTCTTACTTAGTTACTTATCTTTTTTTTTTTAAAGATTGTATTTATTTATTTGACAGAGAGAGAGAGAGACAGCACGTGCACAAGCAGGCAGAGCAGAAGAGGGAGAAGCGGGCTCCCCACTGAGCCAGGAACCCAATGCGGGGCTTGATCCCAGGACCCTGGGATCATGACCCGAGCTGAAGGCAGATACTTAACCGACTGAGCCACTCAGGTGCCCCAAGTTATTTATCTTTTAACTGAAGATTTGAGCCATGAACAAAATCTTTGGACAATGCTTGTTTTAGACCAGCAAACCTAGACCATTTTTGAATAATAGAATATTTTCATAAAGTAATTTTTTTTGTCATGACAAAAAAAAAAATGACCTTCTTCAACAAAAATATTTTATATACTGCTTTAGTTTTAGTTCCCTCAAGACATATTCACTAAGAGAGGATCGGGTTGCAGGAGCTTGGTGGTATGTTAAAGTGGTTCGAATCTCTTTATATTATGACATACACCATTGGAGTTAATGTGACTTGAAGCAAAACTGGAAATGGAAATTCTTGTCCACTCCCATATAAATGTAAATGACTTCTGATCCTCTTAAGTAATTGTAATGGAGAACAGAATACTCCTTAATGAACTGCTGAATAACGCATGACAAATATAGCACCATAGCTGCAATTATGGCTACTGCGTGGTTGAGCTTGTGGTGGTCCACAGTTCTTCTCCAGGAGTCATCTGCATTTTTCTGGAGGTCAACTGGTAAAAAAAAAAAAAAAAAAAAAGTAAATAAAGAGAATAAAAATAAAAAGATAGACTCACCCCTGCATTTATTAAAATTTTAATGGTGGCACTAATCATTGCCATCATCCATAATGAAATAACTTATTTTTATTTATAGTCTTGTCTAGAGAGAGGCATCACATTTCAGAGGTTTTTACTTGGTCTTTCCAACTATGATAACTTGTTTCACATCCAAGGAGCCAATGCTCAAGTCACTCACTTTCTCTGTATCTCAATTCCGTTATATATTTTGGGACCACTGGGTGGGCCTGAAAGACCAGAGATTCCACTTTGAACCAGACTTTAGATAGAAATCCATTTAATAATCTAGCCCCTCTTAGTCCCCATTCCAATAGCTGGTATTTTGATACTGTGAGTTTCAGGTTATCAATGTCAATTCTGACCCTGTGTACATTGTCCTTGAAAGGTCTGGGTATTTCCCTCTCCTCCATGATAAATTTTAATGGAGCACAGTATATATACTGCCTATAATTTTTATTGTGTTACAGGTCCCTTCCTTCTAGGGATGCAACCACCTCTTCAGTCACTGGGTTCCGGATCCAAAACACAGATCAGGTTCAGGTACTGAGCAAAGGACTGTACTTTTTATTGGGGCAATTGCCTCAACCTCCTCTTACTTCAATCTCAATTTTATTTTATTATTTATTTTATTTTTTTTAAGATTTTATTTATTTATTTGACAGAGAGAGACACAGCGAGAGAGGGAACACAAGCTGGGAGTGGGAGAGGGAGAAGCAGGCTTCCCGCAGAGCAGGGAGCCCGATGCGGGGCTCGATCCCAGGACCCTGGGATCATGACCTGAGCTGAAGGCAGATGCTTAACGACTGAGCCACCCAGGCGCCCAATCTCAATTTTATTTAATTTCATGTGTTAAGTAGCACCCTTGTTGACTGCCAATCTATTTTTTCTTTAGGCATGGAATACTCTATAAATATCACCACAACCCCTCATGAGTCATGTCTCTTAATTTTTCCTCCAACTTGACTGGTTATTGCAGTAATTATATCCTTCCATCTTCTGGAGATTAAGTGTTGTCACCTGGCCTCTGTTAATTCAAGCCCTATCACTTGCAATGGACATTAATGAGCTGCATTTTGTGATTGTGTCTCTTACCTTCATACCTGACATGTAGAGAGAAATCATCATTGAAATTCTTAGTCATGTTGGTGTTCTTCCTATAAGTGCATTGCAGATGGCCCTAGTGAAGGGTGTGCCCACCTGGCCTATCCTGTAAAACATAATCATCTGGTTGCTTTTTTGGCCTTATACTGTATACCATTCCAGCATGATCACTTCACCTTTTTTTGTTTGTTTGTTTTGAGAGAGAGAGTGTGTGTGCAAGTAGGGGGAGGGGCAGAAAGAGAGGGAGAGAGAGAATCTTAAGCAGGCTCCATACTCAGCATGGAGTCTGTTGTGGGGCTTGATCTCACAATGCTGTGATGATGACCTGAGTGGATATCAAGAGTCAGATGCTCAACCGACTGAGCCACCTAGGCATCTCATGACCAATTCTTTTAATCTCTTTATTTCTACTTCTCCTGTCTGCCAAGACACCTTGGACAACTCTACTTCACCCAACCCCTAAGTGACACCTGGCAGTGAGTTTGCACCAGTATCTGGAGCCTCTGCTTTGATAAAGTACCCCCAAGTCAACCATCTCTTGTTTATCCAGTTTTACATTCTGGTCTCTTCGATCACGCACTAAAAACTCAATCCCAGGATAACTGCCTTGCCCTCTGCCAGTACATATTAACTAACTCTTACCTTTCCCTTTGTTTATAATCTCTTTCCCCCTTTATCATGACCTTAGCCAAGTTATTCTGGAATTACCGATAGTTTCTGTAGGTGCAGCTTCTGAGGGAGGCAATGGTTCCTAGTGATAGCCTCTTCATCATGGGGTGCTGTTAAGCCTTATTTCTGCAAGTTCTGAGGGCCCAACGGAATCTGCCAATCTAATATCCACAGGTGTTCCATACATATGTCCCCATCCCATGTGTTAGGGGCCCAACTAGGGCCCTGACTTTAACATAAGAGATCTGCTTCAAACAAGCATTAAAATGTTTCTGGATATCTGTGATTCTATCAGATATTCAATCTGATACCCAGCAGTTTCTGCTCTTGACCAAAGAGATCCTTTGGCTCTCACAGTCAGCCTTTAACTGCTTATTAACCATCATCAGTTTCTCATTATCTCTCTTCAATGAGTTAATTCAAGTTAGCAATAACTAGCTCACTTTACTATTTTGTTAAACCTTGTCACCCTCACCACCGAACAATTATTTAAAATCAGTGCACCTGATTGAAGAGTGAAGGCTTCCACCATTCCCCCCAGACAGCTGCAGGAGAAATCTTTAGCAGTCAGGATGCCATCTTACATTAAGTTCTATTGGTTCCCCTCCTACCATTCAGGATTGCATCTTTGTCTTCTAGGCAATGAATGACAAGTCCAAAATCTTCATTTTACCATCTGTTTTTTTTTTTTTTTTCAAATATCTTAGTACCATTTGCATCAGGACCACCAAGTGTTAAAAACCAAAATGGAATTAGATATACAAGTCTTTTACTGTAGAAGAGAGAAAGAAATGAAGAGTAGAATGTTTATACCATAGAATGGGTCTGAGACCTGTGGAAGGAAAGAAAGAGGGAAGGAGGGTTCAGGAGGAAGATTCTTGCATGTGGCATGGTTCCAGCAAAGTTTTTGCCAAATGAAAAAGAAGTCCTTGAGCTACAATCTCCTGTTGGAAAACTCCTATATTTCACTGTAATGAGTCCACTTAAGTATCCACGTTGTGTTCAGTCATTGACTCAGAGAAGCCTGGCGGCAGGCAGCATAACCTCAATGGAAATTCAGGGCTGAATCCAAAGATGCAACAGCTGGAGGCTTTGGTAAAGTATTATCCCCACAACAGATCTGAGTGGCACATTTCTACAGCTGTCACATATGTGCTTTCATATTTTATACTTAATTTTATGGACGCCCCATGTGTCCCTGCTTGAGGGTATTAAGTGACTTGTGTCTTGAGCTTGAGGCAGGGGGAGAATGACAGTGAGGGCTACAGGTCAGGAGGAAATGAAAATATGCAGGGACACAAGGGGAAGAGCTTAGAGGCAAGAGTTTGTCTCAAACACATTTCTCTTACATCATGATATTTCCTAGGATCAACCTTGCCTATATCGGAAAGTCATACACCTGTTTAAAAGGTTACTCAAAGGAGAAATTTGTCACCCTGAAATATTTTATGTGAGGATTGGGAAAGAAAGACAACACACAGTATGGAAAATCATGGAATTCAATTTCAGTGTGAAAAAGAATCTATGCATTTTCCCATTAAGACTCAGGGAGCCCTCAGCCTTTTTTACTTTATCTTTTGCTTGACTTACTTCACTCATTTATTTTAACTCTCTATCACTTCTTTTTTTTTTTTTTTTCCTTCCCTGAAAATCTATTTTCTTATCTTCTCCATCCCTTTGGAGTATTAGTAGGAACAGTGTGATATATTAATCCTGGCAAATGGAAGCATAAGATTCAGGTACTTCGAAATTTGTTCTGATGTTGATAAAATGCTAAGCTGTGACTGATTAATGACCTTCGGGATTGTGTCCATGTTCACACATTCACCGTATAAGTGGTTGTGGAGATCAGTCTTTTGAGATTCATTTTTATATTTCATGTGAAAAAGAAAAGAGATCCTGGTACCAGAGGTTGAATAATGCAAATATTAATCTAATTCTCACTTTGAAATACAAACATTTTTTAGTTCAGAATTCTAACTTTGGAGCAAAACAAATTTGGGGTCTTGTTACTGTCTGTAATTAATAGGAACACATCACCAACCTCAAAATTCTTACAAATATAAAGTTATATTTCAATTGAGGCTGAAATTGTACCTCTCTCTACAGTGAACAGAGAGTTTTAGTGTGTGGATTTTATTTTATCTATTCATTTATGTTTTTAGCATGTGGATTATAAAATAAACTTTTTCTTTGCCAGAAAGATATAGTGAACTTCATTGGTAGGAGTAAAAAAACAAAAACAAACAAAAACAAAAACAAAAAAACAGCACCAAGCTTAGTTATAATATATAACATGCTAGAGGCAGTAGCTCAGATCACAGAATCACAGAAGTTTGGAGCCGGCAGCTGTATTACAACCTACCTTTTCCTACAAGTGTGCTTGTTCTGAGGCTGCATATACCAGTGGACCAGACTGGTCTCTAGCTGGTAGATGCAGTCCAAAGGTACAGGTGGAATAAGGCTGAATACAAGGGTTATTTGAAACCTACGGGGCAAAGAACAGTATCAAAGACCCTGAGAACACCCTCGGCATCGGTAGGGAAAGGATCCTAATGAAAACAGGCCAAGTAATGGATCAGAATTGATAATAACTTTCTGAATCTTTAAAGCCCAAAGAAAAGCTGAACACAAAGTTTAGTATAGTTGTAATTTCTAGTCCTGCAAATTGGAAGCTTGAGGGGTTACTAGAAGGAGGCTAGAGATAGAGGCATTCACAACAGAAATTTTGTCTCTGAGCTGAAAACCTATTTTCCCTGTTTGCTGTGGCAGCTACACATTAGCTGTGCTTTTTGTCTTACACCTGTTCCTTATTAGAAAGAAGCTATAGTGATGCTTACTGTGGTGTCTTTTCTAGCACCTCCTTAAACCAGGATAGTGTATGCTAAGCAACACATGTGGTGTAGTTGCCAGAATTGCTGGAAGGATGCAGAGTTTTACTCAGTTGCAACTACTGGTATTTATTTTAGACTTAACTTTAGTCTATTTAAAGACTAAAGAGATTTCTTCTTGAATTTCTTCCACTCCCCATGCCAAGAAATTCTTTCGGATGTAACAAAGACACATCATTGATTCCTTCTACCTATTCTAGTATGATTTTATAGAAATTACCATGACCAAGATATAACTCCTAGCTATAACTTCTTTTTCTCTCATCAAATCATCCCCCCCCCCCACCAGTATTTCATGTTCTGTAAATGGCACTATCACATGTTTAGGGGATCAACCTTTATTTCCTATCCTTACATATATTGTCATAAGAAAGTCCTGTGGCTCTACTGTCAAAGTAAATTTTAAAATCCTTTCTCTATCACTATCATCCTATTTCTATCATCATCTTTCTCTTGTACTAAAGAAGTATTATCCTCGCTTATCTTTGAATTTCTGGTCTTTCCCTCTCTCAATCCAATAGCAGCCAGCTATTAATATGCTGATCAGAGCACACCCTTCCTTAATTAAACACCTCTAATAGTTTCCTATTACTCTTAGTATTCCAACTCTTTATTATGGCCAACGTGAGTCTGCCTGATATGCTTCTGTGTAAGCCTCTGACCTTATCTTCTACTTCTCTCCCTCACTAAGTTTCTGTCTCTCTGATCTTTCAACACCCGCTGTTAAATTACCAGGTGATTAATTATTCGGGAACCATTTGTCATTCCCTTTGGAATGGTGGGAAAGCTGGAATAATTTTGGCCCAGATCTTCCAATGGCTCATTCCTCCTCAGAACGTATCATTCTTCCCATATGTCATTCAGAAAGACCCCCCTTGCCCATGGCATCTAGAATAAGCCCCTGCCCCCAATTCAGTCCTCTTTCTTATGCTTTCCCCTCTTCTTGATACTTAAAATTCTGAAATACTACCAAGTTCATTTGCTCCCGGATTTATCAATAAAACTAATCTACTGATGCTGCCATTTTGTTTTACCATTGTTGTTTTAATTGTCTTGTATCAATCAGGGTCCTGGGAGACAGATGGCACATTCAAAATGGGCAATTTGAAGAGAGTTCAGGTTCAGGGAAACCAGTAAAGGATAGCACACTGTGCCAACACTAGTCATAGACAGCAACTACACCATGTTTGTTCCTTACGGCACATTATTCTGGTTTAAGGAGGCCCTAGAGAGCTCTGCAACAGCATCACTACAGCTTCCTTACCATTCCTACAGCTTCCTTACCACTCCACTTCCTTACCACTTCCTTAGCACTCCTGAAGGCACAAAGAGTAGAGTAGAAGTGGTTATCATAACAGAAACAGTAGGTGTTCAGAAAGGGCCACATGAGAGGATGTGAGACTCAGCAACCTAGCTGAACCTTGCAGTGAGGAGGTCAATAAACACTTCAGTTTTACTTCTTTCCATATTCCCTTTTACTCTCAGAACAGAACTTAAATTCATAATTGTTTCTTTTTTTAAAAAGACATATTCCATTACCAAGGTACCGAAATTTTCAGCATTAACCAATCAGTTCCATTGCAACATTTGCCGTATATCAAACCCTTCCATGCTGCCAAATTTAATGGTTACTTCTCTATTCTCATCTTCAGTCTCTCGTGAGTATTTGTTATAGGACAATAGAGAAAGCATAGGTACTTAGTAGAAATATATTGTAATAGTCCAATCAAGAGTTGATATACTCTTGGGCGCCTGGGTGGCTCAGTTGTTTGGTGTCTGCCTTTGGCTCAGGTCATGGTCCCATATCCTGGGATCAAGCCCTGCATTGGGCTCCCCGCTCCACAGGAAGCCTGCTTCTCCCTCTCCCACTCCCCCTGCTTGTGTTCCCTCTCTTGCTGTGTCTCACTCTGTCAAATAAATAAATAAAATCTTAAAAAAAAAAAAGAGTTGATACATTCTTCAATAAATGGTGTTGAGAGACCTGGACAGCCACATGCCAAAGAATGAAACTGGACCAGTATCTCACACTGTATACAAAACTCAAGACATATGGATTCAACACTTGTATGTAAAACATGAAAACATAGAACTCCTAGAGGAAAACATTGTGATAATTTCCTTGACATTGGCCTTAGCAATGATTTTTTATTTCACTCCAAAGTAAAGGCAACAAAAGCAAAAATAAGCAGGTGGGACTATATCAAACCAAAAAAGCTTCTGCACAGCAAAGGAAACCATCAACAAAATGAAAAAGTAGACTACCAAATGGGAGAACATATTTGCAAATCATATATCTGATAAGGGATTAATGTCAGAAACATAAAGAATTCATACAAGTCAATAACAAAAACCACACAATCTTATTTAAAATGTACAGAGGACCTAAATAGACATTTTTCCAAAGAAGACATACAGATGGCTAACAGGTACATAAAAAGATGCTCAATATCACTAATAATCAGAGAAATGCAAATGAAAACTACAGTGAGATATCACCTTACACCTGTTAGAATGGTTATTATCAAAAAGACACAAGATAACAAATTCTGGAGAGGATGTAGAGAAAAGAGAACACTATGTTATGTTGGTGGGAACGTAAATTGGTGCAGCCCCTAATGAAAACTGTATGGAGGCTTCTCAAGAAATTAAAAATAGAACTACCATGTCATCTAGCAATCTATTTCTGGTTATTCATCTGAAAGAAATGAAAACACTAACTTGAAAAGATATATGCACCCCTATGCTCACTGCAGCTCTATTTACAATAACCAAGACATGGAAACAATCTAGTGTCCATCAATAGATGAATGGACAAAGAATACACATACACACACACACACACGTATATATATACATATTTACACATATATAGATACATATATAATATATAGATACATATATAAATATATATACATATCTATATCTGTATCTATCTATCATCTATCTATATGTCTCACAGAATATTATTCAACCATAAAGGAGAAAGAAATCCTGCCTTTTACAACAACGTGGATAGACCTTGAGGACATTATGCTAAATGAAATAAGTCAGACAGAGAGAAACAGATACTGTAGGGTTTCACTTATATGTGGAAACTTACAAAAAAAAAAAAAAAAAAAGGAGGGGGGCATAAATACAGAGAACAGATTGGTGGTTGCCAGAGACAGGGGGTGGGGAGGTGGGCAAAATGGATAAAGGTGGTCAAAAGATACAAACTCATAGTTTTAAAATAAATAAGTCATGGGGATGTAATGTACAGGGAATGGTGACTAGAGTTAATAATACTGTATTGTATATTTGAAAGTTGCTAGGAGAGTAAATATTAAAGTTTCCTATCATAAGGAAAAAATTATAACTATGTATGGTGATGGATGTTAACTAGACTTTATTGTGGTGATCATTTTGCAATATATACAAATATTCAATCATGTACAATTGAAACCAATATAACATTTTATATAAATTATATCTCAATTTAAAAAATACAACTGATTTTTGTATGTTGATTTTGTATCTAGAAACTTTACTGAATTCATTGATTACTTCTAACAGTTTTTTGTTGGAGTCTTTAGGGTTTTCTCTCTCTCTCTTTTGGGGGGTATTCTATATATAAGATCATATTATCTGCAAACAGAGATAATTTTACTTCTTCCTTTCTGATTTGGATCCCCATATTTCTTTTCCTTGCCTAATTACTTTGACTAAGACTTCCATTATTATGGTGAATAGAAAGGATAAAAATGGACACCATTGCCTTGTTCCTGATCTTAGGGGAAAGGCTTTTAACTTTTCACCATTGAGTATGATTTTCACTGTGGGCTTGACTTATATGGCCTTTATTATGTTGAGGTATATTCCTTCTATACGTAATCTGTTGAGAGTTTTTGTCATGGAAGAACACTGTATTTTCTCAATTTTTTTTCTGTTTCTATTGATCCTATAGATTTTTATAGTTTGTTCTATTAATGTGGTGCATCACATTATTGACTTGCATATGTTGAACCATCATCAATAAAGACTGAGGCTCAAGGCACCTGGGTGGTTCAGTTGGTTAAGTGTCTACCTTTGCCTCAGGTCCAGATCCCAGGGTCCTGGGATCGAGCCCCATGTCAGGCTCTCTGCTCAGTGGGGAGCCTGCTTCTCCCTCTCTCTGCCTGCTGCTCCCCCTGCTTGTGTGCTCTCTGGCTGTCTCTCTCTGTCAAAAAAAAAAAAAAAAAAAAAAACTGAGGCTCAATAGTACCCTAACTGCCTATGAAAATGTACCTTTGGAGACACATAATTTTATAATGGAAGTTGAAATCAAGGGAACCTCTTTAGATTGACTGTTTTTTTAAAAATACCTCCCATTTTTTTTTTAATATCTTAAGTGAATACCTCCCATTTTTGTCTCTTCAGAGTAGTGTTGTATCTATCTACTCTAACTCAAAATTATTGATGTTAAAATTTAACTCAGGCATTATTATTTCCAAGTCATTTGTGGTGACTTTTCCTACTCTCTCCACATTATTTTTTTTTAAAGATTTTATTTACTTATTTGAGAGAGAGAGAGAGAGACAGTGAGAGAGCGAATACAGGCAGGGGGAGCGGGAGAGGGAAAAGCAGGCCTCCCGGGGCACCTGGGTGGCTCAGTCGGTTAAGCGGCTGCCTTCGGCTCAGGTCATGATCCCAGGGTCCTGGGATCGAGCCCCACGTCGGGCTCCCTGCTCGGTGGAGAGTCTGCTTCTCCCTCTCCCTCTGCCTGCCTCTCTGCCTACTTTTGCTCTCTCTCTATCTCTCTGTCAAATAAATAAATAAAATCTTTAAAAAAAAAAAAAAAAAAAAAGCAGGCCTCCCGCCAAGCAGGGAGCCCAATGCGGGGCTCGATCCCAGGACCCTGGGATCTGGACCTGAGCCGAAGGCAGAGGCTTAATGACTGAGCCACCCAGGCACCCTCCCTCCACATTATATACTAAAAATTTGAAATCTGTTTTAGCATTGTTAATTTCTCCTCCATTGTCTAAAGATACTTTATTTCATTTAAGAACATTAATTTTTGTTATGTTTAAGATTAGTATATTTGGCATAATTTGAAACTCCGGCGAGTATAGAATTTTGATGAAATACTTGGGCTTTGAAATTAAATAAACCTGAAAAAAGAAGCTAAACTTGACCTTTTTTATGTAAATAGGAGTTTACTTTTCTCATCCTCAGCTTCTTCATTTGAAATGAATAATGGTATCTTAAATGGTATTTTAAAATTAAGAAGTCAATTTTTTGAATTATTAGCTTAGGTAAAAGACTGTAATAGGGACTCATAAAATGGTGCTCTAATTATTATTAATGAAAAATAATTAATCATGTATTTTTATTGCTTAGGACTAATTAATTAAATGATTTGAATAAAAACAGAGAATCTAGGATATTATGATAATTGATGTCAGCATTAAGTATAAATCAATTTGAGATGGTTCAGAATCAATAGGAATTATACATGACATTAAACAATGATTTGAAGACTTCAGCTTATCTAAACTGCTTTATTAGAATTAAAATTTTAATTGTCTCCTTTAATTAAATGATCATAGTTACTTCACATACTTAAATGATTCTTGCAAGTAAGTTATTGTTTCCTATTAATTTTAATCCATCCTTCCTTGGCCATGCTTCTTATCATTAGAGGCAAAGGGATTCAACTATTCTCACTCTGGTTGTTTTGCAACTATTAATTTAGAAAGATTTGAACCATTCCACTCCCTTTTAAGTCATTTCCAATGAGCTAAGTGATCACTACTTTATCTTAATCCCCACAATAGTTATAGCTAATATCTCAAAATTTAATGTTTAATTGTTCAATAATTACTTAATGTAAGATAGTTTTATCTTGCCTTATGTGGATGTACATTCCTTCAGTTCTCACAAAGTCATATATTCCTACCAGAGTGTCTAATACATTGCTATTTATATCATTATTATATATGTGATCTGAATAGGAATATATTAAATATACTGTAATTTTAAGTCCTTGCTTTCTAGTTATTATGAAATTAGGAAGAAAAAATTCTCATCGTGAAGATCAAATAAATACATTATCAAATTATTATCTTTATGAAATCAGTGTGTGGAATGTAACTACACAAAGCAGTGTTTTTCATTTAGGAGATAAAGAAGTGAGATGGTATTTTTCCATTAAGGAATGTCTTACACTGCGTTCTAGAGAACAAAGTCTGAAACAAAGTTTATGAACTAACACTTCATTAGAAGTGCAATTCCTAGGAACCATCACTCAAAGCAAAAAGGAATGGGACATGGAGATAGGGAGAGCAAATACAAGAGAGTTAAAGAGCCTATCAAAAGTTTACAATAAATACAGTTGGGGCTATATCATGTGGGGTGTTTCTAGAGATACCAATAGAACACTACTCTGTCTAGGGACAGTTCTTGGTGACACAGAATAAAACAAAATTTGTTGTATTATTGGTCAAAGACTACTCAATGAGGCAATAACTCTCCCACTCATCCACTCTCTAGACTGTGTTACCTAGTTCCCTGAGAACCCCTGGGAAGCCATAATCCAGCAGGTACAATGGCTATCGTGGATGCCTCAGTTGCTTAAGCATCTTCTTTTGGCTCAGGTCATGATCCCAGAGTCTTGGGGATCAAGTCCCACATCTGGCTCCTTGCTCAGTGGGGAGCCTGCTTCCCCCTCTGCCTGCCACTCGCCCCTGCTTGTGCTCTCTCTCTCTCTCTCTCTGACAAATAAATAAATAAAATCTTTTTTAAAAATGTGGCTATTGTGCAGGTTTAAGTCTTTCTTTGCAAGTCTTTATGAGTACATAACTTTTTAAATCTGTACACAAAGGGACCTGGACTTTATAAAGAGGGAGCAGTTGCTGTGAGACTATGAACCATTAGTAGGGTCATTCCAGCCATTCCAAGAAGCTGGAATGAGTGCCTGACATCTGGAAGCTGGTAGAAGTAAACAGATCTGGGGAGGTATAAAATATTGCTTCCAGTCCAATGAATATGTGTATTGTCTCTAGGAATATGTATACTTTGAAATATGTACACTTTGAAAATGACTTTCTAAATAAAAGCTATTTAAAGTAATATTCAACTAAATCTTACCTAAAAGTACAATGTAGAAGATCAGAAAAAAATTAAATGGGGAAATTTCCATGCAAACTTATCTGATTTAATTGGTATTTAGTACACTATTTTTTAATCATTCCCTATATCTGAAAAAGAGAAGGCATGTGATAATCATAAAATATTTAAATCACATATAATTAAATCTCTAATTTACATATAGAGGTTTTTTATATTCAGTAATTTTAAAATCATAATCAAGAAAATTTAAGAGTATAATATAGATGAAGTTGTAAAGATTTAGTTCAGTATTCTTTTTTTTTTTTTTTAAGATTTTATTTATTTATTTGACAGAGAGATAGAGAGAGAGCATAAGCAGACAGGGAGGCAGGCAGAGGGAGAGGGAGAAGCAGGCTCCCCATTGAACAGGGAGCCCAACGTGGGGCTCGATGCCAGGACCATGGGATCATGACCTGAGCCAAAAGCAGCCGCTTAACCAACTGAGCCACCCAGCACCCCTTAGTTCAGTATTCTTGAAGAGAAATTTAAATACACAAATTTAAGGGCATTTAATTAGATGATCATGACTGGTCTTATACTTTTGCAATAGTAGCAACTATACTATTCTTATTCATAAAAGTATATTATAAATAAATATTTATGAATATTCCATATAAAATCATTAGCAACATTAACTGTATTTTGGCTAATGTTGCATTATTATTTAGATGACATTCATGGAAGCTGTGGTTAACAGTCTACCAACACAAGGTATAATACAGGGAAGCAACCTTAATAATGACAGCCTGCATGACATCAGTGGCCTCTAGCTTTCATATTTTATCAACAGAATTTTAATGAAGTTGCATCCATCTTTAACAACAGTTACATTTTCTTTTCTCTGAGAAGTGTTGCTGTATTTAAAAAATGTAATGAATATGATTTAGTGATTGATTGAGATAACTCTTGATTGAGAAAAAGACATAAATATGTAATCTATCAATTATGGAAGATTTTTTAATTTACCTCATCTTCAAAAACATGGCAATATTAGCTCATTTGAGATTTTCTCTCTTTTTTAGTGGATCTGCCTCACCTGAAGATGATGATGATTTATAAAATGGTCCAAAGTTAAGAAGCTGAAGTATAAAACATTGAATCAAAAAACATAAATATTTTACAAGACAAATAATATATCATTAGAAAATTTCCATTTAAATCATGAAGAAACATTGCACAAAAATCTTTGGCTTTTTAAATGTGAAATTAATTAAGCATTTAGTTTTACTTTAATTAAAGATTTAGTTATATTTTCCTAAAGGAAATCCTATTTCCTAATTTTCTCAAATACATGATTAAGTTAGGCTGCTTCATCAAGAACTTTTTCAGAGATTCTCTGATGGTTAATTTTATGTGTCAGTTTGACCTGGACAAGAGTTGCCCAGATATTTGGCTAAATATTATTTCTGGGTATATCTGTGAGGGTGTTTCCTGATGAGATTGGCATTTGAATTGACTGAGTAAAGGAGATTGTCCTTCTGAAAATATGTGGGCAGCACCCAGTCTTTTCAGGGATAGAACAGAAAGGTAGAGGAAGGAAGAATTTGCTCTCTTTTTGATTCCTGAGCTGGGACATCAGTCATCTCCTGCACTCAGATTGGGACTTACACTTTTGGATCCTGTGGTTCTTGGGCCTTTGGAATCTGCATAGGACTTACTTTATTGGCTCCACTGGTTCTCAGACCTTCAGACTTGAACTAGAACTACAGCACCCACTTTTTCGGGCTTCCAGCTTATAGCCTCCATACTCATATGAGCCAATTCTGTATTAAAAAATCTCTTTCTTTCTAGATCTCTAGATAGATACATAAAATATAGAAAGATGATGCTATATATATATATAGTACATATATAACATATATACATTTTCTGCACTGGATCTTAGCCAAAAGGCCGAGAAGCGATACATATATACATTTTCTGTTTCTCTGAAGAACCCTAACACAGATTTTGGTACATGAGTAGTTCTAAAGCAACAGAAATTTAAATTTTGTTTAAGTTTTAAGTTAATTTTGAGTTTTCTTTTCTTTTCTTTTTTTTAAATATTTTATTTATTTGCCAGAGAGAGAGAGAGCACATGCAGGGGGAGTGATAGGCAGAGTGGCAGCCTGGCTCATTGAGCAAGGAGCCCAATGAGGGACTCAATCCTGGGATCATGAACTGAGTTGAAGGTAGATGCTTAACTGACTGAGCCACCCAGGCGTCCCTTAAGGATGAGTTTTCTGAATTAGTTCCTGGTTTCTAGAACCGATTATCTGATTAGATGTTAAGATGTTAATGATCCTATTTCCAGTAATAAAGGAGCACTGATAGTCTGTGATGTGAACTGGCAGTAAAGATACACAAAATATCTTCATTGGGCACTCCTAATCAACCACTTGTAAGAAGCAGGGAGCTAGTGACGGTGTACTTTTGAACATTTTAAGAAAACTAACAAATATTATGAGGTGGCTGATTGTTCCTAATAATGCTGGACAAAGTGGTGAAAAAAAAGTATGAACTTGGGGATTTGCATTCCCAGCTCAAATGCCATATAAATGACCTTAACACATTTATATGTACCCTGAAGGAGATCTTTGTCTCCTGTAGCTGTAGGGCTAAGATTGGTGAAAATCGAAGACAAAATCTTACCATTAAAATGCAAGTTAAACTCCCAGCCTTCCAGTGTGTCTAGTATTAAGGTAAGAACATTGGGAAAGAATGGGATCTTGTAAGTTAGGATGATAACATGAAGGAAGACTCTGATGAAGCTGGGGATATTGAGCCCCCAAATATTATTGTGTCTTCTTGGCCAGTGGAAGTGGCCTCACCAGCCCCAGCAATATTATTCTTTCCAACCCCATCTGAAGGAATTAACTCTGCATTGCCTGAGGAAACTGGAATGTCTTTACCTGACAGCAGTTGCAAGAGATGCTGATTCTCTCCTCAGGACCTGCCTCCACTAACGTCTACTTCTAGTCCAGCGGGCCCCTTAAAGTGAAGTACAAAGTGGAATCCATCAGAAGGTGTGCCACACTCCAAAAGAACTCATTTATGGAGAAGACATTGCTACATACAGTGTCAGGATCCAGCTCATGACAGAGTTGCCTATCAAGCTAAGGGCTTTGAGTTTATTTGCAGGCACAGCGAGCTGTTAAAGAATTTCAATCAGAAGAGGGAAGAAAAGATGGCAGGGGAATAGGGGACCCTATTCCAATCAGTCCCCGGAATTGAGCTGAATATCTACTAGAACACTCTGAACACCCACAAAATCAGCCTGAGATGTAAGAAGATAGATCTGAATCTCTACAAACAGAATATTGCAGGTGTTTGGTTTCAAGGTACAAAGCAGGGAGCCGTGATTCTGTGGGCAGATATCAGAAGATAAACGGAAGGGGGAGGGAGTCATGGGGATTCTGCACTGCCGGTGAGCGATAACCTCCCACGATGGGGATCAGGCACAGACTCGCAGACAGGTAGTGATGGGGAAAGGACTTTAGGGCAGCCCCCCAGACTGAAACCTGGAGTGGCGGGGCTGCACGTGCGAACTGGGGGTGGCTGGCAGTTTTAGAAGCACAAAGGGCAGAGACGTGCCGGACCTGGAGGTGAAGACTGGGAACGCTGCTGAGGGGCGCACAACCCAGAACACTGCAATTTATAGGAGCACAGACAGAAACAGAGATAGTGTGTCCTGGAGAGCTCACTGAAGAACAGACTGTGATCTCTCTGCTCTGAGGTAGAGGGTTGGAAATGATCTCTTCTGGTCTGACTCTTGGAAGAGATGTGGAAAGCCACCAGGGAAAGCCAACAGAGAACAAAAGCCCCCCAAAACTGGTTTTCACTGAGCCCATCCCCTGCCACAGGGGGGCAGGGAAACTCTGCCCAAACAGGGCTCCCTGAGCAACAGCACAGCAGGCCCCTCCCCCAGAAGACAGGCTGAGAGAATAAGAGGCCAACAACCCTAAGGTCCCTATAAAACAGGTGCATCTTGCTTGGGTTGTGGTCAATAATTTAGACTCTGTACATTCTCTCAGCCACCCCTCAACAGAATGACTAGGAGGAGGAACCCCCATAATAGGAAGGACTCAGAGATTGTGACTTCTGCACAGATATACAAATGGATACAGATATAACCAAGATGTCAGAGATGGAATTCAGGGTAGCAATTGTGAAGACAATAGCTAGAATGGAGAAATCAATTAATGGCAACATAGAGTCTCTAAGGGCAGAAATGAAAGCTGAACTGGCAGAACTTAAAAACGTTAATCTAGATAATCTAATAGCTAGGGTAAGTGAGGCAGAAGAACGAATTAGTGATCTAGAAGACCAATTAATAGACATGAAGGAAAAAGAGGAGGCCAGGGAAAAACAACTCAAAATCCATGAAAATAGAATCAGAGAAATAAGTGACACCATGAAACATTCCAATGTCAGAATTATTGGGATCCCTGAGGGGGTGGACAGAGAGAGAAGACTAGAAGATATATTTGAGCAAATCATAGCTGAGAACTTTCCTAATCTGCGGAAGGAAAAAAAACACTCATGTCCTCGAACCCTCCCAAGATCAAGGAAAACAGGCCAACACCCCAGCATGTAATAGTAAAACTTGCAAATCTTAGAACCAAGGAAACCATCTTTTTTTTTTTTTAAAGATTTTATTTATTTATTTGACAGAGAGAGACACAACGAGAGAGGGAACACAAGCAGGGGGAGTGGGAGAGGGAGAAGCAGGCTTCCCGTGGAGCAGGAAGCCCGATGCAGGGCTTGATCCCAGGACCCTGGGATCATGACCCGAGCTGAAGGCAGACGCTTAACGACTGAGCCACCCAGGCGCCGCCCAAGGAAACCATTTTAAGGGCAGTTAGGGGGAAGAGATTCCTTATGTACAGAGGGAGGAACATCAGAATAATGTCAGACCTATCCACAGAGACCCGACAAGCCAGAAAGGGCTGGCAAGGCATATTCAGCGTACTAAATGAGAAGAACATGCATCCAAGAATACTTTATCTGGCAAGGCTGTAACTTAGAATGGATGGAGAGATGCAGAGTTTCCAAGACTGGCAGAAACTGAAAGAATATGTGACCACTAAGCCAGCCCTACAAGAAATATTAAGGGGGGTTCTATAAAAGGATAAAGACCCCAAGAGTCATATAGAACAGAAATTTACAGAGACAATCTATAAAAACAAGATCTTCACAGGCAACATGATGACAATAAATTCATATCTTTCAATAATCACTGTCAATGTGAACAGCCTAAATGCGTCCATAAAGCAACACAGGGTTGCAGATTGGATAAAAAGACAGGACCCATTCATATGCTGTCTACAAGAGACTCATTTTGAACCTAAAGATACATCCAGACTGAAAGTGAAGGGATAGAGATCCATCTTCCATGCCAATGGACCTCAAAAGAAAGCTGGGGTAGCAATTCTTATATCAGACAAATTGGATTTTAAGCTAAAGACTGTAGTTAGAGACACAGAAGGACACTATATCATTCTTCAAGGGTCTATCCAACAAGAAGATCTAACAATTGTAAATATCTATGCCCCCAACATGGGAGCAGCAACCTACATAACTTTCTCCAGAATAGACCACATACTGGGTCACAAATCAGGTTTCAACCAATACTAAAAGATTGAGATTAATTCCCTGCATATTCTCAGACCATAATGCTTTAAAACTGGAACTCAATCACAAGGAAAAAATTGGAAGAAATTCAAACACTTGGAAGCTAAAGACCACTCTGCTCAAGAATGTTTGGGTCAACCAGGTGATAAGGAAAATCTATGTCCTAAGATGGCCCACTGAGGCAATGAGACAGTCCCAGTCCTTGCCCTGGGGCTCTTCTGGTTCTTCTCCCTGCACATGTGCCAAAAGTACCAAATATGCAGAAGTAGAAGTGTATAAATTGCCCCCTTTGTTTGTGCTCAGGGCTCAGACCTTTGGAGATCACTCTCCTCTGAGCCCACTGGCATTAAATAAACCTCCTATCCTCCAAGATCTCCAGGTGCCGCTTAGTTCTTCCATCGGGCAATCCAGTCCATGTTCTGTAACATTTGGTTCCCTGACCGGGAAACCCAACTGCACTGTCCCATTGTTGCCACCGGTTTGGGGGCAATGACGGGGTGGTGACAGAATGAGGGATCATAACGGAGAAGGTGCTCCCTGCCTAATTTTCCGCAGTCTCCCGCCCCGGTCGCCTCGGGCTGGCCCCACTCCGCTGTTCCCGCCAGACTCGAGGAGACTTGGCAGGTGAGGACCTTGTCCCAACATCGGATTCCAGTAAGGTCTGGGGCCCCAGGACCCAGACAAGCCCACCCCCTTTGGGGTGGAAGGGGAGCCTGATCACCTCTCAGAGACCTCTAAGAGGTCTCACACGTAGGGATTCCCAGGGAGGGAATGTAATAACTTTTGGAGTGTGAATGTGTGAGTGAATGTGCAGTCCGACCTGGCTTGCTCAAGCGGACTGATTCTGTGACTCCATGGGTGGGCACTCTTAAGGTCCCCAGAAGCCTACGGAGTCTGAGTGGGCCTGTCTGCGATTCCATGGTGAATGGCATATGTCTATGGTGGCATCGGAATAGTTTCTGATCATAAGTCACAATGCTGAGACCGCTATAGTTGATCTCACCTACGCTCCTTCAGGACACAGCCAGACGGGCGTCTGATTGGTCTCCTCATCTCAGGAGGCACCCCCCACCTTGTCTGTCTCTGCACCACCTCACACGGGGACATCACCATGGGGTCAGGGCAGAGTAAACCTACGGTTCTAGAGACCATGATCAAAAATTTCAAGAAGGTCTGGCCAAATTGCCTAAGCCCAGTCATGTGTGAAATGCTTCAGAACACTTGATGGAGACAAAGCAGAGCAACCAAAATTGAGATCATGAGACAGGCTTGGGGGTCTGGAATTTGCAGAGGTCAGAGGACCTGGGAGTGAAGTCGGTCTTCTCTAACAAGGCAAGATCTCCAGCTGTTTAGGTTCTTTAGCTTCACAGAGCCCCTTTCCCTGTCATCTCTGGGTGGTGGGAGGTTGGGGCGAGCATCCCCCAGGGATGGGACAGGTCTCAGGTAGGGAGAAGCAGGGGACACTGGCTCTTCTGGAGAGGATTGGGGCAAGGAATTCAGGGGAGGAACCCTACTAAAATGAAAATAGAGAAGAGGTCAGATCAAAAGCCAAGCTACTACACTGTTCAAAGGCAGATTCTGGTTGTCTGTCTGGGGTAGGGCTGATATTGACGATTTAAACAAGATACCCCAGGTGATACATATCCTGCTGGTCCACTGGCCGCAGTTAAAAAGGCAACTATTTGGGGGCTGGGGTAGCCAGGTGATGGGTATTACAGAGGGCACGTGTTGTGATGAGCACTGGGTATAATACTATCCGGCCTATGAAAACCCATTGAATCAAAATGGGTGGGATGGGGGGGAATATCCCAGAAGCTGTGTGTTTAAAAAGCAACCCCCGGGATGGGAGGAATATCCTAGAAGCTATGTGTTTAAAAAGCAACCCCCCAGATGAGGGGAATATCCCAGAAGCTGTGTGTTTAAAAAGCAATCCCCGGGGGCACATAAGTGGCTCAGAAAAAACTGTCAGACTCGGGATACTGAGCCTTATGGAAGCCGATACCTTGGTTTCCCCTCACCCAAGGGAAAAGAGAACTAGGGCCAGAGAGGAAAATGATCATCATCTCCCACCCCAGACAAAAAGGGGCCTATGAGAATTCCTGGGGGCTGCAGGATTCTGCCATAACTGGAGCCCTGGGTTCTCAGCAATAGCAAGACCCCTTTATGTTATCTCAGGGAGACCAGATCGAGAACCCCCTGCCTGGACTGGAAAGGAAAAAATAGCGCTCAGGGTACTCACCCAGACTATTGGACCCTGGCAACAGCCAGTTCCTTACCTGTCAAAGAAGCTGGACCCAATGGCAGTGATATGGCCACCATGCCTCAGGGTGCTGGCAGACACAGTCCTACTCATCAAGGAGGCGGAATAACTTACCCTGGGGCAAGACCTTAATGTCAAGGTCCCTCATGCAGTTGTGTCCCTCATGAATGCACAGGGACACCACTTCCTTTCCAACTCTTGGCTAGCACAATACCAAGGGCTCCTCTGCAAAAACCCACGGGTCACCCTTGAAACAGTAAGGACATTAAATCCAGCAACAAGAGGGTGCCCAGAAAGCGGGTTATGCAGTAAGTCCTAGAAGCTAAGGCATTACCAGCTGGATGGTCAGCTCAACGAGCTGAATTATATGTCTTAATCCGAGCCCTCACCCTCAATGAAGGCAAGTGAGTCACATATACATGGAGCCATCTACAAGGAAAGGGGCCTCCTAACCACAGCAGGAAAAGCTATCAAGAACAAGGAAGAGATACTGAGACTCCTTGAAGTTGTCTGGCTTCCAAAGGAAGTAGCAATCCTGCACCAGGGACACCAGAAAGGAGATGACCCCATAGCGTGGGGAAATTGTCTGGCAGATGAGGCAGCCAAGACCGCAGCCAGTGAGGACATAGACAGAGCCCCTTCCCTCACCATGGCCCTAACACCCTCGGAAGAAGTCCCTCCACCCAGTTACACTAAAAAGGAAAAGGAATGGGCCATGGCTGAGGGGGTCATCCCCACAGAAAAGGGATGGTGGATGATGCGAGATGGGTTCATCTTTGTTCCAACAGCAACTGGAGGGCATCTAGTCAAGGAATACCACTGACTCACTCATCTGGGAATAACTGCATTAGAGGCCTTTCTCAAGAAACACTACTACATCAGTCAGCTGCCAGCACTATGCTGAGCAATGACTGAATGATTCATAATGTGTGCTAAAAATAATGCTTGGTCTGCACCACAGCCCCCACCAGCTGTCCAGAGGATGGGAGCAACCCCCTTCGAAGATCTAGAGGTAGACTTCACAGATGTGTAGCTGAGCAGGGGGTTCAAATATCTCCTAGTAATAGTATGCACACACTCTGGGTGGGTTGAAGCCTTCCCGACCAGGACGGAGCAAAGCTGGGAAGTAGCTAAATTCCTCTTGCGGGAGATCATGCCCCAGTTCGGCCTGCCATTAATAATCCATAGTGACAATGGACCTGCATTTGGCAGACGTACAGATATTGACCAAATCTCTCAACATCACCTGGAGACTCCACACCACTTACCGGCCCCAAAGTTCAGGGAAAGGGGTTTTTGGGAGACTATGGAGTCAGGATGAACCCTGGCAAGTTGAGAACCCTATGTGAATTGGAATGGCCCACCTTTGATGTTGGGTGGCCTTCAGAAGGGACACTGGATGTCCCAACGATTCATTGAAAATGGCGAGCCTTAACAGGAGAACCAGGACACCCTGACCAGTTTCTGTACATTGACTCCTGGCTAGGAATTGCTCAGACCCTTCCCCCTTGGGTGTGATTCGCTTGCAATAAGCAGGGACAGGCCAGGGTCTTAATCGCCTCATCCAAGCGACCTAAAGAAAATCAGCAAAAGCCCCAGTCTCCACAAATCCTAGCCGGAAATCCCGAGGACAACTCTGAAAAACCACAGGCCATGGTAGACCTCATAGAATCCCTCTTCCAGACTCATCAGCCAACCTGGGAATACTGCCAACAGTTACTCCACACCCTGTTTAACACAGAGGAAAGGAGGAGAATAATGAAAGGTGCACAGCAGTACCTGGAAGAGCACGCACCAGCGAAAGTCATCAACCCTGCTGCCTGGACTAATACAGCCACACCCAAAGAGCCTCCAGAATGGGACTTCACCACAACGGAGGGACAGACCCACATCCGCCAGTACCAGGAGGCCATCCTCTGGGGAATCTGGGTAGGAGCTAAGAAACCCATGAACATGACTAAGTTATCCTCGGTCACTCAATAACCAGGGAAGTCCCACAGGGACTACTACGAAAGACTATATGAAGCCTACAGGATATACACTCCATTTGACCCCGAGGCACAGGAAAGCCAACAGATGGTAAACACCTCCTTCCTGGTTCAGGCTGCCCTAGACATCAGACAAAAACTTGAGAAACTAGAGGATTTTGCCGGGATGAACATCACCCAACTAATAGAGATTGCCAATAAGGTCTACATGAACAGGGAGGTTGTAGCCAAACGGGAAGCTGACAAAAAGATGAAAAAGAAAGTCAGCCTCCTTGCCGCCACCCTGAAAGAAAAGGACAACACAAAGATGGGGAGACCCCAACCACCGAAAGGGAGGAAGCCCAGACCCCCCTTGGCAAGGGATCAATGTGCTTACTGTAAAGAGATAGGGCATTGGAAAAGCAAATGCCCAGCCACTACAAGGAAGAACCCCAAGAGGAGGACCTCATAGGCCTTGTGGGAATGGACTCAGACTGAGGGGGACAGGGCTCTTTCCTCCTTGGTCCCCATGAGCCCATGGTCAGAATGAAGTTGGGGGGCCAACCAGTGACTTTTATGGTTGATCCTGGGGCTGAGCACTCTGTTGTCACCTCCCCAGTGGCCCCTTTCAGCAAAAGGACTGCGAACATCCTAGGGGCCACCGGGACGCAGGTGATACAACAGCCCTTTTGCCAGTCTCACCAGTGTGAACTCAGGGGCCACAAGGTCTGACATGGATTCATTTATCTGCCTGATTGCCCCATCCGTCTCCTGGGCCGAGACATACTCTCTAAGCTTAGGGCTCAGATAACCTTTGAGCCCACTGGACACACTAGCCTCCGATTGAACCCAAGGCAAGAGGAGACGGGGTCTCTGAACAATAGAGTAAATGAATTGCACCCTCAAGGGAACCTTAGCAAAGTTTTGTCAGGAGATTAACTTCCACGGCCGGATCTGCTACCACTAGCTCTCCTGCGTGCTCGCTGCATGCCCAGGACATCAGGTTTCTCCCCATTCGAATTAATATATGGAAGGCCTCCCCATGCTTGGGAAGCCTTCCAGGAAACTTGCATCAGGTTGGAGATAAAGGGATAAAGGAGCAGCTTCAGGCCCTGAGGGCCACCCTAAACACCTTTGAGAGGGCCCCAATCTCCTTAGGGTCTCAGGTACACTCCTTCCAGACAGGGGACTCAGTTTGGGTCAAAGATTGGAAGAAGAAAGTTCATCATTGGATAAGGAGCTGTGCCAGTGGAGAGTCCAGCCAGACTTCACGAACCCACTCTGGGACTGTCCAGTCCTTGCTCCGGGGCTCTTCTGGGTTCTTCTCCCTGCCCCGCTTCATGCACGTGCTGAAAGTGCCAAGTATGTGGAAGTAGAAGTGTATAAATTGCCCCTTTTGTTTGTGCTTAGGGCTCAGACCTTCAGAGACCACTCTCCTCTGAGCCCGCTGGCATTAAATAAACCTTCTATCCCCCAAGATCTCTGAGTGCCACTTGGTTCTTCTGTCAGGCGATCCAGTCCAGGTTCTGTAACACAGGAAATCAAAGAAGAATTTAAACAATTCACGGAAACTAATGAGAATGAATACATATCGGTCTAAAACCTATGGGATACCGCAAAGGCGGTCCTAAGGCAGAAATACATGGCCATCCAAGCCTCACTCAAAAAAATAGAAAAATTCCGCATTCACCAACTAACTTTACACCTTAAAAAACTAGAGAAAAAGCAACAAATGATGCCTAAGCCATGCATTAGAAGAGAAATAATTAAGATTAGAGCAGAGATCAATGAATTAGAAACCAGAAACACAGGAGATCAGATCAACAAAACTGGAAGCTGGTTCTTTGAAAGAATTAATAAGATTGATAAACCACCGGCCAGACTTATCCAAAAGAAAAGAGAGGACCCAAATTAATAAAATTATGAATGAAAGGGGAGAAATCACAACTAACACCAAGGAAATAGAAACAATTATTAGAAATTATTATCAACAACTATATGCCAACAAATTGAGCAACCTGGAAGAAATGGATGCCTTCCTGGAAACCTATAAGCTGCCAAGACTGAAACAGGAAGAAATTGAAATTGACAACCTGAATAGTCCAATAACAAGTAACGGGATTGAAGCAGTGATCAAAAACCTCCCAAAAAGAAAGAGTCCAGAGCCTGATGGATTCCCTGGGGAATTCTACCAAACATTCAAAGAAGAAATAATACCTATTCTCGTGAAGCTGTTTTAAAAAAAAATAGAAACAGAAGGAAAGCATCCATACTCATTTTATCAGGCCAGCATTACCTTAATCCCCAAACCTGGCAAAGACCCCATCAAAAAGGAGAATTTCAGACTGATATCCCTGATGAATATGGATTCCAAAATTCCCAACAAAATCCTAGTTAATAGGATCCAACAATACATTAAAAGGATCATCCACCACAACCAAGTGGGATTTTTCCCTGGGATGCAAGGGTGGTTCAACATTCGCAAATCAATCAATGTGATAGAACACATTAATAAGAGGAGAGAGAAGAACCATATGGTCCTCCCAATTGATGCAGAAAAAGCATTTGACAAAATACAGCATCCTTTCCTGATTAAAACTCTTCTGAGTATAGGGATGGAGGGAACATTCCTCAAGTTCATAAAACCCATCTATGAAAAACCCACAGTGAGTATCATTCTCAATGGGGAAACACTGAGAGCCTTTTCCTTAAGATCAGGAACACAACAAGGATGCCCACTCTCGCCACTATTGTTCAACGTAGTACTAGAAGTCCTAGCAACAGCAATCAGACAACAAAAAGAAATAAAAGTTATTCAAATTGGCAAGGAAGAAGTCAAACTCTCTCTCTTTGCAGATGACATGATACTGTATGTGGAAAACCCAAAAGACTCCACTCCCAAATTACTAGAACTCATACAGCAATTCAGTAATGTGGCAGGATACAAAATCAATGCACAGAAATCAGTTGCTTTCTTATACAATAACAATGCAACTGTAGAAAGAGAAATTAGAGAAACGATTCCATTTACAATAGCACCAAAAACCATAAGATACCTCGGAATAAACCTAATGAAAGAGGTAAAGGATCTATACTCTAGGAACTACAGAACACTCATGAAAGAAATTGAAGTAGACACAAAAAGATGGAAAAACATTCCATGTTCATGGATCAGAAGAATAAGCATTTTTTAAATGTTGATGCTACCCAGAGCTATATATACCTTCAATGCCATCCCAATCAAAATTCCAACGACATTTTTCAGAGTGCTGGAACAAACAATCCTAAAATTTGTATGGAATCAGAAAAGACCACGAATCGCCAAGGACATGTTTGAAAAAGAAAAACAAAGCTGGGTGCATCACGTTACCCGATTTCAAGCTATATTACAAAGCAGTGATCACCAAGACAGTATGGTACTGGCACAAAAACAGATATATAGACCAATGGAACAGAATAGAGAGCCCAGACATGGACCTTCAACTCTATGGTCAAATAATCTTCGACAAAGCAGGAAAAAATATGCAATGGAAAAAAGACAGTCTCTTCAATAAATGGTGCCAGGAAAATTGGAAAGCTATATACAGAAAAATGAAACTTAACCATTTTCTAACACCATACACAAAGATAAACTGAAAATGGATGAAAGACCTCAATGTGAGACAGGAATCCATCAAAATCCTAGAAGAGAACAGAGGCAGTAACCTCTTTGACATCGGCCACAGCAACTTCTTTCAAGATACATTTCCAAAGGCTAGTGAAACAAAAGCAAAAATGAACTTTTGGGACTTCATCAAGATAAAAACTTCCGCACAGCACAGTCAACAAAACAAAGAGGCAACCCACAGAATGGGAAAAGATATTTGCAAATGACACTACAGATAAAGCACTGATTTCCAAGATCTATAAAGAACTCCTCAAACTCAACACCCAAAAAACAAATAATCAAGTCAAAAAATGGGCAGAAGACATGAACAGACACTTCTCCAAAGAAGACATACAAATGGCTAACAGACACATGAAAAAAATGCTCATCATCATTAGCCATCAGGGAAATTCAAATCAAAACCGCATTGAGATACCACATTTCTACCAGTTAGAATGGCAAAAATTGACAAGGCAAGAAACAACAAATGTGGGGAACCCTCTTACACTGTTGGTGGGAATGCACGTTGGTACAGCCACTTTGGAAAACAGTGTGGAGGTGCCTCAAAAAATTAAATATAGAGCTACCTTATGACTCAGCAATTGCATTCCTGGGTATTTACCCCAAAGACACAGATGTAGTGAAAAGAAGGGCCATATTCACCCCAATGTTCATAGCAGCTATGTCCACAATAGCCAAACTGTGGAAAGAGCCACGGTGCCCTTCAACAGATTAATGGATAAAAAAGATGTGGTCCATATATCAATGGAATATTACTCAGCCATCAGAAAGGATGAATACCCAACTTTTACATCAACATGGATGGGACTGGAGATTATGCTAAGTGAAATAAGTCAAGCAGAGAAAGTCAATTATCATATGGTTTCACTTATTTGTGGAACATAAGGAATAGCATGGAGGACATTAGGAATAGAAAGGGAAAAATGAAGGGGGCAAAATCGGAGGGGGAGACGAACCATGAGACTATGGACTCTGAGAAACAAACTGAGGGTTTTAGATGGGAGGGAGATGGGGGGATGGGTTAGCCCGGTGATGGGTATTAAGGAGGGCATGTACTGCAGGGAGCACTGGGTGTTATACGAAAACAATGAATTGTGGATCACTACATCAAAAACTAATGATGTATTGTATGGTGACTAACATAATATAATAAAATTAAATTAAATTAAAAAAATAATTTCAATTAAAAAAAAGAACTCATTTATGCAAACAGAAATCTGGAAAACATGTGTGGGAATGGATACCAAGGGTAAGGAATAAAAGTAAAAGGAACATAAGTTAGATCAGGCCAAATTTATTGATTTGGGCTTGCTAAGCAGAGATTTTGCATTTAATGTTACAGCTTGGGGAGTTAGAAATAGCTCAAATTTGTTTGGCTAGCTGAAACATGGAACAAAACCTGGCCTACAGAGAAGAAATTGGAATGCCAAATCTGCCATGGTTTAGTCTAAGGAAAGGTATTCAAAGGCTTTAGGGAGACCAGAATATTAGAGTGGATTTGTCATTTAAGACCTACTCACCAGCACTGGGACAGTCCAGATGACGTAGCTTTCACCAGTCCTGTGAGATATACATTTTTTGAACGCTGTCCAGTCATTCTTGAAGAGCTTCATGATTGTACTTCTCTGTTGGCCAGACTTTATAGGGAGAATAGCAGCCCACAAATGGGGAAATCTAAATGCAATAGAAATAATTGGATCTGAGGGTGAAAGTGGCCAAAGTGGGGGTACTCAACTACTGAAGGCAAGGTGTGCATGGTTACTGTGATGGTCAGTGGAGTCAAAGCAGCAATCAGAATAGTCTGACTCCCACAGACGTATAACATAGCATTGCTATTTGTTCATGCTGTACCTAGAAGTAAATTAGATAAATTCTACCAAATTTTTACCCAATCTATAAGCCAATTTTACCCAATCTATAAAAAATTCTAGGTAAAGTGAACAAAAGTCTAACTTGAATCATAAAAATAGAGTCATAACCCTTCAGTCAATTGCTAGACTTGAGCCAATTTACAGATTCAGAACCCCTTAAATGAAGGGAAGGCTGGTTTCTCTTGAAGAAAGACTATAGTACACCCCCAAGATTTTATGTTATTATTCTTTCTCCTAGCCTTCCCCAAAGGAAGACCCCTGGCCTATTACTTGAGTAATTGTACATTGAGGTAAAGGAAATAATCAGACTTTTCAGGCACTACTGGATACTGGTTCTGATCTGATACTAATTCTGGGAGACCCAAAATGTCACTGTGGTCCACAATGAAGGTAGGGGCTTATGGAGGTTAGGTGATCAATGGTTTTTGCTCAGGTCCCTCTCACAGTAGGTCCAATGGTCTCCTGAACCTATTTCCAGAAGCAATACCACATTTCAGAATGGATTTCAAAGATTAATGTCACCACGAGTGACATGAAGGATGCAGGGGTGGTGACTCCTACCACACCTCCATTGAACTCACCTGTTTGGCCTTTATAGAAGATGGCTGATTTTGGAAAATAACTACATTTTTACCAATTGGTAATTCCAATTGCGGTTGTTATAAGAGATGTGGTCTTATTGTTGAGTGATTTAACACATCCCCCCATACCTTATATGCAGCTATTCATCTGGCAAATACCTTTTTATCCATTCCTGTCAATAAGATCCACCAGAAGTAGCAAGGCCAAGAATATACCTTCACTGTTCTATCTTAGGGGTATTATCTACTCTTCAGCCCTATGTCATAATTCAGTTTGCAGGGATCTTGATTGCCTTTCTCTTCCACAAAGAAATCACACTGGTTTATAATATTTCTGACATTATCATAATTGGATCAAATGAGCAATAAGTAGTAACTACTCTAGACTTATTGGTAAAACATTTATATGCCAGAGTGTGGGAAATAGATCTGACAAAAATTTCAGGGCTGTCCTCAGTGATATTTCTAAGGGTCGAGTAATGTGGGTCATTTCCTTTTGAGATATCTCTTCAAAAGTGAAGGAAAAGTTATTGCATCTGGCCCTTCTGCAAACAAAAAAGAGGTACAACACCTAGTGGGCACCTCTTTGGATTTTGGAGGCATCATGTTCTTCATTTGAGTGTGTTACTCAGGTCTATTTACCAGATGACTCGAAAAGCTGCTAAATTTGGGTGGGACCATGAACAAGAGAAAGCTCTGCAATAGGCCCAGGCTGCTGTATGAGCTCCTCTGCTGCTTAAGCCATATGATCCGGCAAATGCAATGATGCTTGAAGTGACAGTTGCAGACAGAAATCCTCTTTGCAGTCTTTTGCAGACCCTGTTTGTAAATCACAGCACAAGCAAAGCCTTTCTGTCCTCCACAGATAACTACTTTTCTTTTGAGAAATAGCTCTTGGCTGGCTACTATGCCTTAGTAGGGACTGAATGGACCAATGCTTAATCATGGGGCACCAAGCTGCCATGCAGCCTGAGCTTTCAATCATGAACTGAGTGTTATCTAACCCATAAAGCCATAAATTTGGGCATGCACAGCCACCCTCCTTTAGCAGATGGAGGTGGTATATCCATGTTTGGGCCCAAATAGGCCCTTAGGGCACAAAGAAGTTAAATAAAGAAGTGGCCCAAATGCCTATGGTCCCTGCTCCTGCCACATTGCTTTCTATTCCCACCTTGTACCTGTGGCCTCATGGGGAGTTCTATGTGATCAACTGGTGGTGGAAGAGAAGATTCAAGCCTGGTTTACACAGATTCTGCATTATATGCACCAGGCACCACCTGAAAGTGGACAGATACATTATAGCCCCTTCAACATCCTTGAAGGAAACTGGTGAAAGAACATCTTCCCAGTGACAGAAGTTTTAGCAGTGCATCTGATTATTCACTTTGGTTAGAAGGTGAAATAGCCAGACATGTGATTATATGCTGATTAATGGGCTCTGGCTAACTGTTTGGCTGGATGGTCAGGTACCTGGAAGGAACATGATTGGAAAATTGGTAACAGTGAAGTTTTGGTGAGAAATATATGGTGAAACCTCTCTGAATGGACAAAAACATGAAGGAATTTCTGTCACACAAGAATGTCAATGAAAGGATAACCTCAAGAGTGGAAAATTTTAATAATCAAGTAGATAGGATGTCCTGTTTTGTGGATAATTACTCATCTTTCTCCAGCCACCCGTCATTGCCAAATGGGCTCATGAGCAAAGTGACCATGGTGGCAAAGAAGGACATTATGCATGGGCACAGCAGCATGGACTCCTGGCTACTGCCACTGCTGAGTGCCCAATCTGCCAGTATCAGAGACCAATACTGAGCTCCCAATATGGCACTACTCCCTGGATGTTCAGCCAGCTACCTGGTGGCAGATAGATTACATTGAATTGCTTCCATCATGGAAGGGGTAGCATTTGTTCTTACTGGAATAGACTCTTACACTGGCTATGGGTTTTCTTTCCCTGAATGCAATGCTTCTGCCAAACTACTATCCATGGACTTACAGAATGCCTTATCCACAGTCGTGGTATTTCACACAACATTGCTTCTGATCAAGGAACCCCACAGTTAAAAGAAGTACAACAATGGGTCCATGCTTATAGAATTTCCCCTGGTCTTATCATTTTCCCCACCATCCTGAAGCAACTTGTTTGATAGAACAGTGGAATGACCTTTTGGAGGCTTAGTTACAGAGCCAGTTGGGTGGTGATACTTTGCATGGCTGGTGCAAGATTTTCTAGAAAGCTGCATATGTTCTAAATAAGTGTCCAATATATGGTGTTTCTCCAGTAGCCAGGATTCATAGGCACAGGAATCAAGGAGTAGAAATTAGAATGACACCACTCACAAACAAAATGTTTGCTTCCTGTTTGCATGATCTTATGCTATGCTGGCCTAGATGTCTTAGTTCCAGAGGGAGGAATGCTTACACCAGGAGATACAACAATGATTCTACTGAACTGTAAGTTAAGGTTGCTACTTGGCCACTGAAAAGTCCTTATGCCACTGAATCAACAGGCAAAGAAAGACACTGCAATGTTGCCTGGGGTGATTGATCCTGACTACCGAGGAGAAATTGGATTATTACTCCCCAGTGGAGGTAAGGAAGAGTATTTGTAGAACACAGAAGATCCCTTAAAGTGTCTCTGAGTATTACCATACCCTGTGGTTAAGGTCAATGGAAAACTAAAACAACCCTATCTAGGCACAACTACCAACAGCCCAGGCCCTTCAGAAATGAAGATTGGTAAGGAAAAATGACCAGCTGAGGTGCTTGTTGAAGACAGAGGTAATACAGAATGGATAGTGGAAAAGTGAAGTTATAATATCAGCTATGATCACGTGACCAGTTACAGGAATAAGAACCATGATGTCATGATTATTTCTCATTTTACTCTAAGTATGTTTGTGCACTTGCACATGTGTATATAGCAAATATTTATTTTCTTTCCTCTATTTTTCCCTGATCATGTAATACAAGATGTACTTACTTTCTATATAGTATTTTAGTTAATTTTGCATCATAGTTTTAAGTCACAGGATATCCAGTAGCGTAACCAAACATCTTTCATGGACTTCATCTCTTTTACTAAAGAAGGGTTAGTACAATTTTGGTTTTATGCAAGATAGTTGTATCATGTTAAGTAGAATTAGGACCTTGTTTTATGAAGATTTCTTTAAGTATTCATCATATGATTCTGATTTGAGAAAAGAGATTCCTCCTTATTTTAATGTAAAGACATGTATTGCAGCTACAAATAAGTTAGTCAGAGAAAGACACATATGATTTCACTCATATGTGGAATTTAAGAAAAAAGCAGAGGAGCATAGGGGAAGGGAGGGAAAAATAAAACAAGATGAAATCATAGAGGGAGACAAACCATGAGACTCGTAATCATAGGAAACAAACTGAGGTTTCTAGAGGGGAGGGGCATGGGGGAATGGGGTAACTGGGTGATGGGCATTAAGGAAGACACATGATGTAATAAGCACTGGGTATTATATACAATTGATGAATCACTGAACTCTACCTCTGAAACTAATAATACACTATATATTAATTAATTGAATTTAAATTAAAAATAAAAATGAAATAAAAATAAATAAAAATAAAGGAAACTTTTTATCACATAACACTACATTGTGGAAAAATTATGAAACTGAGATAAGCCAAATTAAAAAAAAAAAAGAAACCAAACTAAAATCATGACTCTTATGAGTATTCTGACTTTGGCCTAGGAGATTGTCTTCCTCTGAGATTTCAGCCTTATTTGAAGTGCTCACTACATTTAACACTTAGGTCTTCAGTTCCATCTGTAGAAGATGAATGTTGTCTAAGAGGCTCCCTGGCTCTTGCATTTTCTTAGTTAATAGATTGCTTCATGCATTAATGTTACTTAATAATAGCCACCTAATTTCATAGTCCTTTTGATTATGATTTCTTTTTAAATCTCAAATGTTAACAATGATATTCCACATTATACATCACTTTCCCTGCTTCCCGTCTCCACCCCCCACAAGTAAAAATCTTATAAATCCCACTGCTATAACTTTCCAAGAACTATCAGTAATCAACCTACCATCAATAATGGGGTCTTCATTGCCATACGGCCACTCAAAGACCAGTTTCGAATCCCATTGTTAGAGTCTGTGTCTTAGAATCATCATGGCCCCAAATATCTGAGGTTAAGTTCCCTAGAAGGAGAGCTTAAGACAGGAGTTCTTGGAGGAAGTGATTTGTTGAGGAAATTCTCTTATAAGAAGGGATGGGTAATAAGGAGGGCACGTATTACATGGAGCACTGGGTGTTTTACGCAAACAATGAATCATGGAACACTACATCAAAAACTAATGATGTAATGTATGGTGACTAAATAACATAATAAAATAAAATTAATAATAAAAAAAGAAGGAAATGGAAAAAGGAGGGCAGAACAAGGGAAAAAACTCTAAAGAAGTAAGTGGTCTTAACAGGAGACTAGCTTCAGTCTGATTTCAGGAAAAGTTCTGTTGCACAAACTGCACTACAGAGTTAGCCTCAACTTAGAGTGAGAACTAAATTTTCTACCACACCTTCAGTTCAGTAAGTCATTAGCCTGACTGTCCCAGGAAGAGGGTAATCATAATCTGGGTGAGATGGTTCCTATTTGGCTGCATCAGTTTTCCAGAAGAGGTGGTGGTTCTGAGCCTTTAGCACTAACATTTTTAGCAGCTGAGTAATGTGTGCATCTGACAGTCTGTAGATGAGAGTCCATGCAGGGCACCAATAACATCACTAATGAAGCAAGGGTTTGGAGAAATGACATTTTTTTTTTTTTTTTTTTGTAATGATGGGGAAAATGGTGTTATCACTGGAAGGACATTTGGAAATAATACTACAAAAGACATTAAAGCATCATGTGCTTTGATATAGATGCAACTAATATAATTCACAATGGAGAACTAAATTCTCTTTGACAATGCACATCTACTCTGGTGAAATGTTCCTATGAAAATATGTATACAAGTCTGACTATGACTTTACAACAATGTTCATAAAACTATATTTATAAGAGCAAACATTTTTTAAAAATTAAAATTTTAGGAATTGGAGAATGGTTAAATAATTCTGTATATTATGGTATATTATGATAGAAATATTAATAATACACTATGTTATTTATATATCTGCATTATTTACATGAAAAAAAATAAGCTGTTACATATTTTATTATAATTATTTGTTGTTTTACATCCCAGAGAACCTCTCTGTATAAGAAAAAAAGAAACAAATTTGAGGGCTTTTAACATATTCTAAAATAGCATAAGACTCAAAATTACCCAAGACCCATGGGTCTCATGAGATTTGCTCCCAAAGTTTAAAGGCAGCTATGCCAGGAGGATATTTTGGGCATGGCTGACTCTAACCAGATCATACTGGTGTGATGTTATTTATAATGTCCATTATAATTGACAGGATCCATACACTACAGGAGGTCAAATATTTAGAATATTACTCATGGTTGTGGGTATTTTTTTAATTTTGGCTTATTTCAATTTCATAATTTTCCACAATATATTGTTTATGTAATAAAGAGTATATTTTATTTTATAACAGCTATATATATATATATATATATATATATATATATATTTACATGGAAACAAGTAAGAGCTTTTTGTTCAAATCAGACTCAAATGCTTATTTAAGGAAGTCTATTATTATGAAAATACGTGGTTTAAGTGTCTTCAATATGCTTAATTTTTTGCAGCAATTATAATTGGTATAGTTTTCTTGATCTCAAGAATCTTTTCAGTATATTCTAATAAAATAACTTCCAGTGTTTGAAGGGAAGGAAGAAAATGAATGCTGACATGAAATTTTATTCTTCAGAAATACATAACTAAACATACTTTATTTAATTTGGTATAAAAATGCAGATGTGTAAAATGGATACAAGAATATAAGACCAATATGCATATGAAGGATAGGCACTATTTACCTAGTGGTAACATTCTTTTTTTTTTTTTAAAGATTTTATTTATTTATTTGAGAGAGAGAGAATGAGAGAGAGCACATGAGAGGGGGGAGGGGCAGAGGGAGAAGCAGACTCCCCGCCGAGCAGGGAGCCTGACGCGGGACTCGATCCAGGGACTCCAGGATCACGACCTGAGCCGAAGGCAGTCGCTTAACCAACTGAGCCACCCAGGCGCCCCTAGTGGTAACATTCTTGCCATCCACTGGGTGAAGATGAGTTGGTGCTCTAATTAAAAAAAAAAAAAAAAAAAAGTTGTTTTCCTGCTGGCTTTAGAGGTAGCAAATTTCATCACTCTAGCTTCTAAGGTGACAGCACATTATTGCTACCTTTACTTATAGACAGGTCAAAACTTCGGTAGCTATAGGTCAAAATTTGATGAGAAATGATTCCTCAAAAAAGTTTTATTCTCCAAATGATTGGATCCCAATCCATTACTTACCCATCTCAGTAAAAATAGATAAGAAAACAAGCTTTAACTATACATCCCTTCTCTTTTATTAGTCTTCAAAGTTCACATCTGCTTGATGATATAACATGGGATTTAAGTACAAAAATAGATATATAATCAAGATTTCACAAACATTGAAGCAAAGAGAATACCATAAAAATAAGAACTTGGTATTTGACATTGCTGATTTCATGGTCAAAAACCTCCATTCTTCTTTTTGATAATACATCATTTTTCCTTTTGGGATGATATATATAGGTGTTTGCCTCCAACTGTGTTAGAAAATGGGACAGATTCCTGCTCTTACCTCCTCAGTTCACCAGTGGTCAACTACATGACATAAACTCAACAACATCAAACTGAATTTTAAGAAACTGAATTTTGAGTGAGGCTTGCAAGAAGAAAAACAACGCCATGGCTAGGTTAATGTCACACTTGAAATATTAAATACTGCTGGGAAGGCGATTGCTATCACATCCACCTTTCACTCTCTAACTTGACCAATGCAAATAAATAACAGATAGAGGAATAAATACAGTAAGAACAGTTTGCTGTTATTTCAAATGTGGTATCTTTATTGTATCATTCAATTCAGTTTATGACAATTGGAAAGCAGATAGTGAACAGGGAAATGATTTTTCCCCTACACTTAGCTAGACTAAAAACACCTAAATAATTTTGTTTTCATTGGGCCCAGATAGCTTATACCTTTAACATGTTACCTTAGACATATGTGAACTCTCTTAACTCTCCACCATAATTTAGCCCAAATTCAAAAGATACCATATTGAGCCACTGAATTGATGACATAGTGCTTAATATTGAATACAGAAAGTATGAAGGAGCAGGTACAGAACTTGACATGGTAAGACATATACATGCCAGTGAATCGGAAATTAATCCTACAAAATGTTCAGAAGCTATCAGTGAAATTTCTAAGTAAGAATTATGTGATTGTTTTGGAATAATTTTTGCTGCTGATCCAGTTAAGAACAAGCTGAGTGACACAGTTGTACAGTTAAGATTCTGGGAGCTTAGTTAGTTCAAAGTGACACTGGAAGAATATTTGACTCTTTTATCTAGGAAGAAGAAAAGTCTTTGTTTGCAGATCCTATATAATAGTATTTATTAAAAAATCATAAAGAGTCCATCAAACTACTGTTAGAACTATTCAATGAATTCAGTAAAATTACAGGACACAAAATCAACATATAGAAAACAGCTGTATTTCTATACATTAAGACAAAGTCTCTGAAAAAGAAATAAAGGAATCAGTCCCATTCACAATAGCGGCAAAAATAATACAATACTTAGAAGTAAATTTAACTAAGGACATGAAAGTCTTATACACTGGAAATAATAAGCTTTTAATAAAAGAAAGTGACAAGACACAAATAAGTGGAAAGATACCATGTGTTCATGAGTTGGAGGATCTAATATTGTTAAAATATATTAATATTATTATTCCATGGTACCTAAAGCTATCTATAAACTATCAAAATTCCAAAGGCATTTTTTATAGAAAGAACAATCCTAAAAATTGAATAGAACCACAAAACACTTGGAATAAACAAAGCAGTCATGAGGAAGAACAAAGCTGGAGGTATTCATGCCCTGATTTCAAATAAAAATACATAGTTGTAGTAATGAAAACACAGACAGGGAGAGCAATGGAACAGAATAGAGAGCCCAGAAGTAACCCACTCCTTATATGTTTAACTAATATTTGACAAGAAAATCAAGAATACTCAATGGGGAAAGTATACTCTCTTCAATAAATGGCATTAGAGAAATTGGATAATTACATTTAGAAGAATAAAATCAGATCTCTATCTTACATCACTCAAACAAAAATTAACTTTAAATATATTGAGGATTTAATCATAAGACCTGAAACCATAAAATTCCTAAAAGAAACCACAGGGAAGGGGCGCCTGGGTGGCTTAGTCGTTAAGCGTCTGCCTTCCACTCAGGTCATGATCCCAGGGTCCTGGGATTGAGCCCCACATCGGGCTCCCTGCTCCGCAGGAAGCCTGCTTCTCCCTCTCCCACTCCCCCTGCTTGTGTTCCCTCTCTCGCTGTGTCTCTCTCTGTCAAATAAATAAATAAAATCTTTTAAAAAAAGAAACCACAGGGAAAAAGCCCCTTGACATTGGTCCTGGCAACAATTTTTTTGGATATGACACAAAAATTAGAAGTGACAAAAGCAAAAATAGATAAGTGGAGCTACCTGAAATTAAAGGCTTCTTCAGGGGCACCTGGGTGGCTCAGTTGGTTAAGCAACTGCCTTCGGCTCAGGTCATGATCCTGGAGTCCCTGGATGGAGTCCCGCATCGGACTCCCTGCTCAGCGGGGAGTCTGCTTCTCCCTCTGATCCTCCCCCTCTCATGCTCTCTGTCTCCCATTCTCTCTCTCAGATAAATAAATAAAAAATCTTAAAAAAAAAAAAAAAAGGCTTCTTCAGCAAAAGAAATAATCAACAAAATGAAAAGGTAACCAGTGGAATAGGAGAAAATATTTGCAAATAAGTTGTTGGGTAAGGGGTTAATATCCAAAATATATAAAGGACTCATACAACTCAATAACAAAAAATTCAAACAGCCTTATTTTTAAAAATGGCCAGAGTAACTGAATAGACATTTTTCCAAAGACAATATCTGAATAGCCAGCAGGTACATGAAAAAATGAAGATGTTCAATATCACTAATCATCAGGAAAATGCAAATCCAAACCACAATGAAATGTCTCCTCACACATATTAGAATGGCTATCATTAAGAAGGCAAGAAATGGGGCGCCTGGGTGGCTCAGTTGTTAAGCGTCTGCCTTCGGCTCAGGTCATGATCCCAGGGTCCTGGGATCGAGCCCCGCATCTGGCTCCTTGCACAGCGGGAAGCCTGCTTCTTCCTCTCCCACTCCCCCTGCTTGTGTTCCCTCTCTTGCTGTGTCTCTGTCAAATAAATAAATAAAATCTTAAAAAAAAAAAAAAAAAAGAAGGCAAGAAATAAGGAGTGTTGGCGAGAGTGTGGAGAAAAGGGAATCCTAGTGCACTATTGCTGGGAACATAAATTGGTGTAGCCACCATGAAAAAATAATATGAAGTTATCACAAAAAGTAAAAATAGAACTACTATATGATACAATAATCCCACTTCTGTGTATATATCCAAAGGAGATTAAAATAGGATATCAAAGAAATATTTATACACCCATGTTAATTGCAGCATTATTCACAATAGCCAAGATACGGAAACAACCTAAGTGTCCATCAACGGATGAATAAAGAAGATGTGGTATATAATGGAGTATTATTCAGTCATGAGAAAGAAGGAAATCCCACCATTTTGGACAACATGGTTGGACCTTGAAGGCATTGTTCTAGGTGAAATGAGTTAGAGAGAGAAAAATAGAAAAAAAAATCTAAAGCTAAACTCATTAAAATATAGGATGATGATTGCCAGGGACTTGGAGGTGAGTGAAGTGAGGAGATATTGGTCAAAGGTTACAAGCTTCCAGTTATAAGATGAATAAGTTCTGAACATTTAATGTACAACATGGTGACTACACTTAACAGTACTATATTATATTCTTGAATGCTGCCAAGAGAGTACATCTTAAATATTCTCACTGCTTACTGGTAGTTATGTGAAGTTATGAAGATGTTAACTAATGGTAGAGTGGTAATAATTTTGCAATATATAAATGTATCTAATCAACATGTTGCACAACATAAACTTATACTATATGTCAATTATAATCTCAATAAAGTTGGGAAAAAATGAAATGCATGTATTTTTTGACCCATTACTGGAATTACTTCCAGACTGTGATGTATAATTTGGAGAAGCATTTATATATGTGAACAAGGAAGTTCATATAAGAACATTATATGAAACAGTAGTTATATTAATAACAACAAAAAATAAAAACAAAACAAAGCAAAATATAGAGATCCTAAATGCTGTCAGAAAAGAAATGAACAAACAATTTCTTTTTTTTTTTTTTAAGATTTTATTTATTTGACAGAGAGAGACACAGCGAGAGAGGAAACACAAGCAGGGGGAGTGGGAGAGGGAGAAGCAGGCTTCCCGCTGAGCAGGGAGCCCGATGTGGGGCTCGATCCCAGGACCCTGGGATCATGACCTGAGCAGAAGGCAGACGCTTAACGACTGAGCCACCCAGGCACCCCAAACAAATAACTTCTATGATATCCATGTTATAGAATATCATACAGCAGTTAAAGAATATAAGTATGCTTTCAATGGACTAAAATAGAAAAATTTAGAAGATACAGGATTCAATGAAAACATCAAATTATAAGCAAAGTGTAGAGTAACATGCTCTCTGTAAAGCATACAATGCAATTATGCATTTGTATATTTGCATATGTGTCTTTATTTATATTAATATCTATCTATCATCTATCATCTATCTACCTACATATATTTATCTGGATAGATATAAACCAAAGTGGCTAATTCTGGGAGGAAAATAAAATCATGGGTGGTTGTCAAAGGGAAATTGAGCTTCGTATATAATATTTGAAGTTTTCTTTTTAAGGAAGATAACATTAGTGTATGATTTATATATCCAAAATCATTTTTTAAAAGATAAAATTTAAGCAAATTGCCCAAGGTGAAAATGTTACTTAGTGCCCAATCTAGTTTAAAACCTAGGAATTCTGAAACTTAAGACATTCACCAGTTTTCTTATGTTACGTTCTAGCAAATGACCAATTTTCATTAAGCATTTCAATGAGAAAAAAAATTAAGCATTAATTACATCCAAGTTAAAGTGAGGCGAAAACACAATCTTCCATCTATGGCATATTTTGTATTAATTAAATTATTTTGCTAGTATTAAAGTTGGTTTGTGGAAGAAGGTTAATGAGGAATTCCCACAAATTTGTAATGATCACTAGACAGGTTACTTCAAATTTCCTCTAGGTTAGAGGTAACCTCTTGTTAAAATAGGAGATTTCCATGTCTAATCCAATTAAGTCTGAAATAGTTGATCTAGGGATTTCCAAGGAGGCCAACAGATTATTAAACCATTCAGATGATTCTGACATGGCTTACTAAGGGCTCTACCCCCAAATAGGTTCAGAACTCATAATTGTGGAAACTTGAATGGAAGGGAAAACATGACTTTCCAGTAGAAATCAAAGAATATTAAAGAAATAAAGGCATGGGGGTGGCAGACAGTGAAATTTCTCAAGAAAGGTCAAGTCTTGGGGCACCTGGATGGCTCAGTTGGTTAAGCATCTGCCTTCGGCTCAGGTCATGATCTCTAGGTCCTGGGATCGAGCCCCGTGTCTGGGCTTCCTGCTCAGCCAGGAGTCTGCTTCTCTCTCTCTCCTTCTGTCCCTCTCCCTGCTCATTTTCTCTCTCTCCCTCTCAAATAAAATATTAAAAAAAAAAAGAACAGTCAAGTCCTACTGATTCAAAAATTATTTTTCAGGAATTAATACCTATGTGGCAGCATGTACCCTTTTTATGTAACCAACTTGATACTGGGACATTCTCACAATATCAGGTTAAAAAAAAAAAAGAGAGAGAAGACTTTGCAGAGGCACTCAAGTGTTTTTTTGTTGTTGTTGTTTTCTTCTCTTTTTTTTCTTTTCTTTTCTTTTCTTCTTTTCCATTTGATTGTTTCTGCTTTTTGGTGACACAGTTTTTAAAAGAATCTGGAGACATTTTTCCAAAGAAGACATCAAGATGGCCAACAGACACATAAAAAGATGCTGAACATCACTCATTATCATGGAAATACAAATCAAAACTACAAGGAACTATCACCTCACACCTGTCAGAATGGCTAAAATCAACAATACAAGAAACAACACGTGTTGGCGAGGATGCAGAGAAAGGGGAACGCTCTTGCACTGTTAGTGGGAGTGCAAACGCGTGCAGCCACTCTGGAAAACAGTATGGAGTTTTCTCAGAATGTTAAAAATAGAACTACCCTATGATTCAGCAATTGCACTAATAGGTATTTACCCAAAGAATACAAAAATACTAATTCAAAGGGATACATATGCCCCCTTGTTTATAGCAGCATTATCAATAATAGTCAAATTATGGAAAGAGCCGAAATGTCCATAGACTGATGAATGGATGAAGAAGATGTTATATATATAATATATATATTATACATTATATATATATGGCAAATACTATATAATTTCACTCATATGTGGAATTTAAGAAACAAAACAGATGAGCGAAGGGGGGAAAAAAAGACAGAGAGAGAGGCAAACAAAGAAACAGACTCTTAGCTATAGAGAACAAACTGATGGTTACCAGAGAGGAGGTAGGTGGGGGATGGGTGAAATAGGTGACGGGGATTAAGGAGTACACTTGTTGTGATGAGCACCAGGTGTTGTATGGAAGTGTTGAACCACTATGTAGTACACCTGAAACTAGTATTACACTGTATGTTAACTAACTAGAATTTAAATAAAAACTTTTAAAAAATGAAATAAAATGACACTATAAGAGCTACATACTAGTAGGACTATATCATGACCTGCCCCATTCCACTCTTTAAAATATAAATATGCAAACCAAGGAATCTTGCAAAGAGACATTTTCTTTGCCAATCATTGAGTATATTTAGTGATCATTTCTTCTAAAAAGTAGTTTCTGAAAAACTGTTTACTTTTACTTTCCCCCATGCCTTAGTAATTCAAAATGTTATTTTATTTCAGATCACCTTTTTTCATCTTTCTTGTGAAGATTGATTTCAATTCTTAGTCCTTTAAAAGTATACTTAGATTGAAAGGACCAAAAAGATGTAATCATATTTTCCTAATTTATTTGAAGACACGGAGTAGAAGAAAGCATTTCCTTGTTTTTTGCATGGTAAGTGTAAATTTTTCATGAGCCACATTAACTCTATGTATCTGCTCAGGTTTTATGCAATGGAATTATTGCCATTCTTTGTAAATCCATTTAAAATCAATCATCTGGATGAATATGTTTTATTATAGTACTGATTACCATATTCTTCCCAAAGATTTATCGATTTCCCTCTCCTAAAAAAAAAAAAAAAAAAGTCCACTCAATTTTCCAAAGCACTTGGCTATAGTAATGGCAATGCTGATTTAATTACATGCAGTAAAGCTCTATTGGCCACAACCTGTTGCCCGGTTTTGTAAACTCTGCATGTGTTTGTCTGGAAGGCAAATACAAAAGGGCCATTTTTTATCACTGTCTGATTATGTTGCCATTAAAGGCAGTTAAATTTACTACAGTAACCTAGGCCAAAATAACAATGGATTTATATAGAACATAGAATTTGTGAGACATTTGAGCAAAAGATCAAACTAATTAATCTAGGTATTTAGAAATGTAAAAAAATAGAATATTCAAAGTATTTTCAGTAATATATATATATATATATATATATATTGATAAGCATTAAAGAAGTACGGCAATTATAAAACTTTTTGTATTGGTTGTTTTCTAAGTTTTCTTTCTTTCTTTTTTTTTTTTTTCTGTTTTCTTAAAGGTTATTAGTTCTTTGAGGTTCTGCATCCTAATGTCATGCCTAATCTTTTAGTCAAGATGTGTCACTGTATTTCCAACTCTAGATATTTTCTTTTTTAATTACTTTTCAGTATATATAAAACTTATACATATATTGAACATGAATCCAGAATCCAGAATATATATACTGAATATATATGTGAGTGAGTGGACATAGGTATGTCACATACACACAGATATATATATATGTGTGTGTGTGTGTGTGTGTGTGTGTGTGTGTATAGGACATAGGTACACACATACACACAGATACATATATATTGAGTGGCATGATAGTTCAATTGAACTCTAGTTGGTATTTTAAAACTAGCAATGATAGGAGTATTTACATCACAGAAATTGGAAAACATTAAAAATCAGGGTTGTGTGGGCCTTTTAAATTTTTCTTCTTTTTTCTCAGAAAACTGGTAAACATTCTCAGCATGCCACTGTATACACTGAGTTGTGTTTGAATTTATTTGAAATTAATATGTATATTTCTGATCATAAAAAATAAATGTTGCATGAAATGATTAGTGAATTTAGTACTTTTCTGATTTCAAACATCTGGCAAGTATTGGCTCCAGGTCCTAGGCTCAAATCCTGCATTCAGTGGATTGTAGGTAATGCCACTTCTCCTACGCTGACCTGCCTCCTTTTGAATAGCAACTTACATATCCCCAATTCATCTGTCAGTGGACATTTTTTTTTATTAAAAACTGATTTTATATGATCTTTTGGAAACTTGTTCTTCCCTAATCAAGAGGTAGAGCATATGTCCCTTCCTCCTTCAGAGGAGTACATTGTGTTTTGGCAGATTTCAAATACCCCACAAAAATCATTCAAGGCATTAAATCTCTTTTTCTGATTAGGGTATTTAGCTCCTCACAAATTATTCCTGGTATACAATGTTACTTTGTTTTCAAGTTTTTGTTTTTGTTTTTGTTTTTCAGGACAAATCTATTGAATATACAAAGTGTGGGCAGAATCATTGCAGATCAGTGGAGCTGAGAAAATTTAGAGAGCTGCCACATTTATCTTTTCTATTTTTCTTTCCTTAATCTCAAAAGAATTGTTCCATTTGAATTTATTAATCACAAAATTCCAGTTACAGAAATTAAAAACATCAACTTTTCTGCCTGTAAGAAGATCACAGTCTAGTGAAGGTGTAGATATTAGATAGAACCAGGTAGAATGTAGTATCAGATAGAATTGATAATTTTTTGATGTTTCTTGATGTAAGAATAGAGGATTCTCAAATTATCACTATTGGTTCTATCAAGAAAAAGCAAATCCAGATGTTGGTATGAGAGAATTTATTCAAAAAGATTATTGTAATAGAGGAAAGGGACTGATGCAGTAGAAGAAAATTCCAGCTTACCCAAAGATCTGCAGGAGCATCAAAAGTAAGGCAGAAAAGACTTTTATTTTTTGAGGAGGTGTAAACAAAGCTAGAAAGAACTGGATGTGGAGACACGGAGTTGTGTGATTGGACAGCTGATCAGAGAATATTTTTCTCAACTGTCAGGAGATTCTCAGGAAGGCACCTTTGAGGAAGGGTTGTTCAAGTTCCACTGAAAGAATTCTGTCCATATCAGTTGGTGGAGTCAAACAATTCAATTAATCTTTGATGAGGTGCAGAGTGAGTATTTGGAGGGTCTGTGTCTGGTCTCGTCATAAGTAAACAATGGGGTTATTCAAGAATGTCTTATCAAAGTTATGTGGGACGGGTGGTTCTTTGTGATAACAGTGTTTGTAGAGAAAAAAAGATTTGGAAGTAGCAGCTTTGGTGACCATACTTGTTTTACAGGAGCATAGATCTCAGGTAAAGTTAAACATTGTCATTTCCATTTATACAAATTTGAAGTGAAGTCAAAATTTTTGTTGTTGACTTACAGAGTTTGATACTTCAAACTTGATATGAAGTGTCTCACATATCTCACATTTTTTTTTTTTACATATCAATCGGATAGGCGGTTGACTATTCATGAAAATGATGAGTAGATTCTTGAAGATTTTGCTGAGATTTAATGAACTGATGGTGGGATTCAAAACATCTTTTGACTCTGTGCCTTTATTTGCATATCTTGCTGAAAGTTGGCAACTATTACTTTTCACATTTTAGTTATTCTGGTTATTTTTTGTTGAAAACCAAACCACCTCAATGCTTAGTGGCTTGAAACAACAGTTAATTATTTTGTTTGCAAATCTGCAATTGGAACACAACATGGGGGAAGACTTGTCTATTCCATGCAGTGTCAGCTGAGACAACTTGACTGAGAATTGGAAGATCTACTTCCAAGATGGCTTGTCCACAGGACTAGCAAGGTGGTGTTGGCCATTGGCTGGGATCTAAAATGGAGCTGAAGGCCTAGGGCCTTGGTTCCAATCCACATAGTTTGGACTTCTTGGGGTATGATGGTTATATTCCAAGGGCAGTTAACCCAAGAAAGAGAGATAGACAGGTGGGAACTCACTTGACTTTAATAATCTACCCTTGGAAGTTATATACCTTCACTTCTGCCAGACTCTTATTAGGATAATCACAAAGAGCAAGCACCTCAGGTTCAAGAGGAAGGGATATATGCTCTACCTCTTGATTAGGGAATGGCAAGTTTCCAAAAGATTATACAAAATCAAAAATATTTTTATGACTAGTTTGATAAATTAAAAATTAAACATAAATAATTGTGTCCCAAAGACTTTGACAGGAGAAAATATGGCTAAGAGATTCAATAATAAAAATAAACTTAGATATGAAAGGTGCAAGATAGATATGATAACATTTTTATAAATATATACTTTCTAGTAGTTTATTTTGCTTCTGGAAAACAATAACCATAAATTATCTGTGCTTAATTATTTAACCTATACATTCCATAGCATTTTGACTTATTAATTTAGAGTTACATACAAGTCATAAAGCATTGTCCCCAAATTCACAAATTTGCTAAAAAGATCTATATCTATATCTATCTATATCTTTATCTATCTATATCTATATCACCTATCTATATCCAAAGATCCATATATCCCTGAATATCATAGTTAAGGGATGGTTACTGAAATAATTTCAATAATGTCAAATCAGCAATATGAATTAAGGAGGTTATCAATGAATACCTTTGTTACTGTTTCTATCTTAAAATTTCATTCCATCAGGAGTAAAACAAATTTTCTTTATCATTATCTTTAGGGAGCAGGAACAAAATGTTTCCCATCCTTAAGTTGGAGCTTTTACTTGCTTTCTACTTATCTCATCATCTTCCCTACAATTTCATAAGCTGAAAAATGAAACCCTCTCAAAAATAAAACACAGCTGTGGTGATTACATTCTGAAAGTCCAAAATAGATATTACCACATTTATTTACTGTAAAGGCTTAGTAATGTTTCCAAGAAAGCTGTGAGTAGGGGAAGAGAAATGGGAACTCCTGTAGTGTTAAAATGATGAAAAGTCTGAATTACAGAATATATTTTAAAAAATGATTGATGTGTGTGTATTAATAAGACAATGCTAAGAATGTGTTTCTGGCTCTATTGTAAAGATGAGAATAATGAATTAATGGATTTTACTGAGATGACTATTGATTAGACTACTAATTTACTATATTAATTTATTACTGAGCACCTATCATGTATAAGTAAGTCACGGTTGAGTTGAGTTGACTCCTCTGAATAAAAATTAGAAGATATTTTTACACTATTACAGATATACTTAAAAGATAACAAAAGAGACCATTTATAGGCAGGTAAGTATTTTCAAACCATCAAGAGGAGATATTTTTCTGGTGTTTTGAACAGTTTTAGAAAAGAAAGGAAAGGCAGCTTTTCTACTTATCAAGTTGGTTTAACTCTGATATCAAAACTTGCCAAAAAAATAAGGAAAAAAAGGATACTATAGACCAATAAGATGTGTGAGGAAAAAATGGTATTTTTCTATTCTCTCATCTTTTCTGAACTAATTAATATTTATTTGTTTTCAATAATAGAATAGTTCTATAATCAGAACAACAACTATAAAGTTACTTGAAACTTGAGAATGAACAAATACATCAAAACAAACATGGAAAAATTTGAAGTGCTTCAAAATTTTAATAATGAAGGGAATAGTGATTGTTAAGGAAATTGGCAGTTTTGCATGTCATATGGAGAAATTTAAAACATGCATTTTGTATATTTATTTTATTAATACCCATCTAGAAAAAGACCTTTAATTGTTACCTCCTCAACAGTGAAACTTGATAATTATAGTTTTGATAACATTTTCTCAAAATTTTAATTCAAAAAAATTATAATGTGGTTATATAAAGTTCTTAATTTAATTTGCAATAAATTAACAAAGTGTTTTTCTAAGACTTAGAAAGTAAACAAAAAAGTAGCTTAAATCCATATAAAAAGACCTTAAATTTAAAATCATAAGTGCTATATAACAAAAAAATTATAATTCATTGGAGTTAATTTTACTGTGTATATGAATGAACATAATGAAATTAACTGTGTAAACAAATAAGCTTACACTATTGGAAAATATGTCCTTTGTATTAAAAATTAGAAGTAAAGAATAAATAAATTAATGTAAATTTACATTGAATTCATTGTTCTTATATAAACAATATAAAAGAAACAATAATTTAAGTGAGAATCGGATTTTAAAGATCTTAATTGTATCAGTGTATACTAACAGAATTCCAGTCCTGGGATTTAGAGAATTTTGATATATTTTCCAACACCTATACTCATAATACATTGAGTCATCTGATGAAAGGAGCATGAAACAATGTCTTCAAATAATAGCTTATAATTTTTTCTTCTATGAATATGTTGATGCCAAGAAAACAGATAAAAATAAGATAGATCAACTCTTTCCCCTGGAAAGGAAAGGAAATAAACCCATTAAAAAAAATAAAAGGAAAATAAACCCATTAAAACATAATAAACACTATTTCTGGCCATGATGGAATAGTTGGTAGCAGATACACCCCATATACATAAATGTTTGTAATATTAAGAAAAATACTCAGAGCAACTATTTTCAGGAACTGGACAGTGGACTGTGAAAAATGAACCGAGGAAATATTCTGAATGTATCAAAATAAATATGAAGAGATAATGGTCATTTATCTCTCTTTTTCCAAATTAATAAAGACATAAACCCACAGATCCAAGAGGCTCATTACAATCCAAAAAGAATAAATATGGATATCACACCCAGGCACAGAATAAATTGGTAAAAAATTAAGATAAAGAAAAAATATACTAAGAAACTTCTTTAAAAAATTCTTATATATTCAAAGGAAAATATTATGAATAATAACTCCCACCTTACCTAAAACAATGGAAACCAGAAGACAATAATAAACAGCATTCTTAAAGTGCCAAAAGAAAAGTCAATTTAGAAATCCATATTCAGTGGAAATCTTCAAAATTTCAGTAGAAATATACACTTTTGATAAATAAGAATTGAAGCACTACTTAAATTTTTAAAAGGTATAGAAAAATAGGATTAAAGGTTAAAGAGAAATGATCAAGGGGGAAGCTGAAATCTCAAGAAAAAAAAAAAAGAGAACCCCAAATAGTAAATTTTATTTAAAATAGTGTTAAATATTTTAAAAATAATAACAATGCACTCTCATGTATATAATATACATAGAAATAAAAGATATGAAAACAATAGCACAGAATTGGGGATGGTGTAGTGTACTGTAAAAAGAATTAAAGAAAGTCCTGATTTTATAAGCTGAAACTGTGCAGTGATATTAAAAATTAATGGAAAAAACTAAAACTGTTCTATAAATATCTATCCTTTAAATATTTTGTCCAAAGCATTATATTGAGAAAAAGCCAATTACACAATAATACTTACTGTATGATTCCAATTATATAAAGGTGAAGGGTAGACAAAACAAATCTATGGTGACAGAAATCAGATGCTTAGATGTTTCCAGTGGGTTAAATTGCTTAGAAAAGGTACAAAGAATTTTCTGGGGCTATGGAAATATTTATCTTATTTGTTGTGATTGTTACATGTGTTTTTACATTTCTCAAAATTAAGTGTATACCCTTCAGATTTGCATATTTTAACTTACATAAATTATACCTCAACCAAATAATCTTAGCTTTAAAATAAAACAATGAATTGGAAAAATTTAGATAATTATGCCATATGAAGAAAATAAAATTGGAGGATACAGTAAAGAGTGGATTGGAAGAGTGGAGATAGTCAAGGAAGGTATCTCTGAGGAGATGACATTTAATTTAAGAACGGGGGGAGACAGAAGACATACAAATGGCAAATAGACACATGAAAAGTTCTTCAACATCACTCATTATCAGGGAAATACAAATCAAAACTACAATGAGATATTCATTTCACACCTTTCAGAATGACTAAAATTAACAACACAGGAAACAACAGATGTTAGCGGGGATGTGGAGAAAGGGGAACCCTCTTGCACTGTTAGCAGGAATGCAAACTGGTGACACTGCTTTGGAAAATAGTATGGAGTTTCCTCAAAAAGTTAAAAAGAGAACTACCGTATGACCCAGCAATTACACTACTAGGTATTTACCCAAAAGATATAAAAATACTGATTCAGGAGAGGAGGTAAGATGGCAGAGGATTAGGGGACCCTAAGTTTGTCTGATTCCTCAAACACAGCTAGATAGTTATCAAATTATCTAAACACTCAACAAATCAATCAGCTCTGAGAGAACAAAAACTGCCAGACTATAAGTAGAACAGCTACCACCTTTTGGAAGGTAGGAGGTGTGGAGAATTGAATTTGGGGAGCTTTAGCAGTTAATATGGTGGCAGAGAAGGAGGCTGATTTTGGAGGCTACTGCAAAGCATTTTAAGCAACAAGGTACAAAATCTGAACTTTTAGAAGTCTGCTACAGTGGGGAACATGCCTGGCTTAAAGGTTCTCAGGTAGCAAAGGAAGGCAAAATCCCATGTGTGACACCATGGTCTCAGGATCCCCTGGGTCCCAAAAAGAATGGGTTGTACTTAAGAACTATACTATTCTCAGGCATAGGAGTGTGGAAGCCAGATGAAAAAAAGCAAGTGTTGGTGCCAGCTTTCTGCTCTGTGTTGCCATAAATTGCAAACCACTGCATAGTCATGTGACTGCTTTCCTGGGACAGTCTGGCAAACAGCAAAAGCATGGCAAGACCCTCCCCTGGAGGAGGAACAATCAGGGTCCACACAGTGGGAGTCCCTAAAATTTGGAATTTTAAAACTCAGTCACGTGCTTGAGATAAAAAAAGCTTGGACACAGGCAGTGTGAATGCAGGGTTCAGATGGAAACAGGGAACACAAATAGGATGACTGATTGCTCTTCTGTGAGGGCTCACTGAGGAATGGGGAGTGTGAACTTTCAGCTGCAGGGCTTGAGAGCAGGGTGCCACCACATTCATCCAGTCCATCAGGGCCACTTGTGGATGCTGGAGACATTTACATCAAGTCCCCCTGCACCCTGGAGGTGCATTTCTACTAGGGCAAGTCCACCTGAGAATCAGCACAACAGGCCCCTCCCCCAGAAGACCAGTATGAACAACTCATTCACACCAAGTTTACTGACCATAGAGTGCTGCAAAGCTTCAGCTCTGGGGGAAAATAGGATCTAGCTGCCTTTTATTTTTATTCTTTATATTTTTTATTATCTTTCACTTATCTTTGTATTTTTTAATTCCCTTTTTTCTTTCTTTATTATTATTATTTTTTATTTTTTATGTATACTTTATGTATATTTTTACTTTTGTTTACTTTAATTTTTATTATTATTATTATTATTATTATTATTATTATTATTATTAGGATATAGATTCTAACAAGCAGACCAAAACATACCCAGGATCTAGTTTTTTTATTTTTCTGTTTTTTATTTTCATTTGTGTGTGTGTGTGTGTGTGTGTGTGTGTGTGTTCCTTTCTTTCTGTCTTCTCTGGACAAAATGATGGAGAAATCACCCCAAAAGAAAGAACAGGAAGTAGAACTCACAACCAGGGATTTAATCAATACAGATATAAGTAAGATGTCTGAACTGGAATTTAAAACAATGATTATAAGGATACCAGCTGGGCTTGAAAAAAGCATAGAGGACACTAGGGAATCCCTTACTGCAGAGATAAAAGAACTAAAGTCTAGTCAGGCTGAAATTAAAAATGCTATAACTGAGATGCAATCCCAAGTGGATGGCATAAAAATAAGGCTGAATGAATCAGAGGAGCGAATCAGTGACATAGAAGATAAAATGGAAAATAATGAAGCCGAAAAGAGGGCCAGAAAGGTAATGCACCATGAAAGAAGACTTAGGGAATTTGGTGACTTATTAAAACATAATAACATTCATATCATAGGAGTCCCAGAAGATGAAGAGAGGAAAAAGGGAGCTGAAGGTTTATTCAAACAAATTATAGTTGAAAACTTCCCTAATCAGGGGGAGAACATAGACATCAAAATCCAAGAAACACAGAGAACTCTCATTAAATTCAACAAAAGCCAACTGTCACCAAGGCATATCATAGCCAAATTTACAAAGTACAGACAAGGAAAGAATCCTGAAAAGAGCAAGGGGAAAAAAAGTCCTTAACCTACAAGATAGGACAGATCAGATTTGCAGCAGATCTGTCCACAGAAATGTGGCAAACCAGAAGAAGAGGCAGGAAATATTCAATGTGCTGAGTGGGAAAAATATGCAACTAATAATTCTTTTTCCAGCAAAGCTATCATTCAGAATAGAATTTCCCAGACAAACAAAAATTAAAGGAGTATGTGACCACTAAACCAGCCCTGCGAGAAATTTTATGGGGGATCCTTTGAGAGGAGGAAAAATAGACCACAAGCAACAAAGACTAGAAAGGGACCAGAGAACATCACCAGAAACACCAACTCTACAGGTAACACAATGGAACTAAATTCATATCTTTCAATAATCAATCTGAATGTAAATAGACTAAATGCTGCAATCAAAAAACATAGGGTATCTGAATGGATAAGAAAATAAGACCCATCTATACACTGTCTAAAACAGACTCATTTTAGACCTAAGGACAACTGAAGATTGAGAATGAGGGTATGGAGAACCATCTGTCATGTTCTTGGATATCAAAAGAAAGCCAGAGTAGCCATACTTATATCAGACAAACTAGGAAAAAAAAAAGACTGCAACAAGAGGTGAAGAAGGACATCATATTATAAATAAAGAGTTTATCCATCAAGAAGATCTAACAATTGTAAATATTTATGCCCCAACTTGGGAGCACCCAAATATATAAATTAATTAATAATAAATATAAACTTGTTGTTAATAATACAATAATAGTAGGGGACTTTAACATCCCACTTACAGCAATAGACAGATCATCTAAGCAGAAAATTAACAAGGAAACAATGGCTTTAAATGACACACTGGACCAGATGGACTTTAGATACATTCAGAATATTTCATCCCCAAAGCAACAGAATACACATTCTTTCGAGTGCACATGGAACATACTCCAGAATAGATCACATACTGGGGCACAAATCAGCCTGCAACAAGTACAAAAAGATTGAGATCATACCATGCATGTTTTTATACCACAACACTATGAAACTTGAAGTGAACCACAAGAAAAAATTTGTAAAGGCTACAAATATATGGAGCTTAAAGACCATCCTACTGAAGAATGAATGGGTTAACCAGGAAATTAAAGAAGAAATAAAAACACATATAGAAGCAAATAAAAATGAAAATATGACAGTCCAAAACCTTTGAGATGAAGAAAAGCAGTCCTAAGAGGGAACTATATTGCAATACAGGCCTACCTCAAGAAACAAGAAAAGTCTCAAGTGCACAACCTAATATTACACCTAAAGGAGCTAGAAAGGAAAAGCAAATAATGCCTTTTGGCTTTAGCCAGCAGAGGAAGGGAAATAATAAGAATTAGATCAGAAATAAATTATACAGAAACAAACAAAAACAGTAGAACAGTAGAACAGATTAACAAAACTAAGAGCTGGTTCTTTGAAATAATAAAATTGATAAACCCCTAGCCATACTTATCAGAAAGAAAAGAGAAAGAGCCCAAATAGATAAAATCATCAATGAAAGAGGAGAGACCATAACAACACCACAGAAATACAAACAATTATAAGAGAGTATCATGAAAAATTATATGCCTACAAACTGGGTAACCTGGAAGAAATGGACAAATACCTAGGAAATACAAACTACCAAAACTGAAACAGGAAGAAAGAGAGAATTTGAACAGACCCATAACCAGCAAAGAAATTGAATAATCAAAAATCATCAACAAACAAAAGTCCAGGGGAGATGGATCACCAGGGGAATTCTACCAGACATTTAAAGAAGAGTTAATATCTATTCTCCTCAAACTGTTCCAAAAAATAGAGATGGAAGGAAAACTTCCAAGCTCATTCTACAAAGTCAGCATTACCTTGATTCCAAAACCAAAGACCCCACTAAAAAGGAGAATTATGAGTCAAGATCCCTGATGAACATGGATGAAAAAATTCTCAATTAAATACTACCAAATATAATTCAACAGTACATTAAAAGAATTATTCATCACGATCAAGTGGTATTTATTCCTGGGCTTCTGGGGTGGTTCAATATTTGCAAGGCAAGCAATATGATACACCACATTAATAAAAGAAAGGATAAGAACAATATGATTCTCTCAATAGATGTAGAAAAAGCATTTGACAAAATATATCATCCTTTCTTGATAAAAACCCTCAACAAAGTAGGGAGAGAGGTAACATACCTCAACATCATAAAGGCCATATACAAAAGACCTCCAGCTAATATCTTCCTCAATGGGGAAAAACTGAAAGCATTTTACTTATGGTCTGGAAAAAGACAAGGATGTCCACTCTCACTATTTAACACAGTTCTGTAAGTCTTCACCTCAGCAATCAGGAAACAAGAAGAAATAAAAGGCATCCAAATTGTCAAGGAAGAAGTCAAACTTTCAATCTTGGCAGACGACATGATGCTCTGTAGAAAACCTGAAAGACTCCACCAAAAAAGATGCTAGAACTAATACATGATTTCAGCAAAGTTGCAGGATATAAAATCAATGTGCAGAAATTTTTGCACATTTATACACCATAATGAAGCAACAGAAAAAGAAATCAAGGAATCCCATTTGCAACTGCCCCCAAAACAGTAAGATACCTAGGAATAAATCTAACTAAAGGGGTAAAAGGTCTATACTCTGAAAACTGTAAAACACTTATGAAAGACATTGAAGAGAACAGAAAGAAATGGAAAAACACTCCATGTTCATGGACTGGAAGAACAAACATGGTTAAAATGTCTATACTACCCAAAGTGATCTACACATTTAATACAATCTCTATCAAAATACAACCAGTATTTCCCAAGGAGCTAGAACAAGTAATCCCAAAATTTGTATGGAACCACAAAAGACCCCAAATAGCCAAAGCAATCCTGAAAAAGAAAAATAAAACTGGAGCCATCATGATTCTGCATTTCAAGCTATATTACAAAGCTTTAGTCATCAAGACAGTATGGTAATGGCACAAAAACAGACAAATAGATCAATGGAACTGGATAGAAAACCCAGAAATGGACCCACAACTATATCGTCAACTAATCTTTGACAAAGCAGGAAAGAATATGCAATGGAAAAAAGTCTCTCCAACAAATGATGTTGGGAAAATTGGACTGCAACATGTAGAGGAGTGAACCTGGACCATTTGCATACACCAGACACAAAAATTCAGAATGGATGAAAGACCTAAATGTGAGACAGGAAACCATCAAAATCCTAGAGGAGAACACACAGGTAGTAACCTCTTTGATATTGGCCATAGCAGCTTCTCACTAGATAGGTCCCCTGAGGCAAGGGGAACAAAAGCAAACCTAAATTATTGGGACTTAATCAAGATAAAAAGCTTTTGTACAACTAAGGAAACAATCAACAAAACTAAAAGGCAGCCTATGGAGTGGGAGAAGATATTTGAAAATGAGATATCTGATAAAGGGTTACTATCCAAAATATAAAGAACTTATCAAAATCAACACCCAGAAAACATCCAGTTTAAAAATGGGCAGAAGACATAAATAGACATTTTCCAAAGAACACATCCAGTTGGCCTACAGACACATGAAAAGATGTTCAACATTACTCATTATCAGGGAAATACAAATCAAAACCATGATGAGATACCACCTCACACCTGTCAGAATGGCTAAAATTAACAACACAAGAAACAACAGGTGGTGGTGAGGATGTGGAGAAAGGGGAAACCTCTCGCACTATTGGTAGGAATGTAAACTGGTGCAGCCACTCTGGAGGACAGTTTGGAGATTCCTCAAAAAGTTGAAAATAGAATTACCCTAAGATCCAGCAATTTCACTACTAGGTATTTACCCAAAGGATACAAAAATACAGATTCCAAGGTGTACATGCACCCCGATATTTATAGCAGCATTATCAACAATAGCCAAACTATGGAGACAATCCAAATGTTTATCAACTGATGAATGGATAAAGAAGAAATGGTGTATATATATACAATGGAGTATTACTCAGCCTTCAAAAAAAATTGAAATCTTGCCATTTACAATGACATGGATGGAACTAGAGTGTATTATGCTAAGTGAAATAAGTCAGTCAAAGAAAGACAAATACCATTTGACTTCACTCATATGTGGAATTTAAAACAGAAAAGAGATGAACATAAGGGAGTGGGGAAAAGGGGAAAAAAAAAAAAGGAATGAGTGAAACAAGCCATAAGAGCCTCTCAATGATAGAGAACAAACTGAGGGTTGATGGAGGGAGGTGGGTGGGGAATGGGCTAGATGGGTGATGGGTATTTAAGAGGGCGCTTGTTATGATGAGCACTGGGTGTTGTATGTAAGTGATGAATTACTGGATTTTACTCCAAAAAACAATTTTGCACTGTATGTTAACTAATTAAAATTAAATTTTAAAAAAGGATACAGTAATACTGATTTGAAGTGGCACATGCACCCTGATGTTTACAGTAGCATTATCAACAAATGTCCATCATCTGATGAATGGATAAAGAAGAGGTGTATATGCACAATGGAATATTACTCAGTCATCAAAGGGAATGAAATCTTTCCATTTGCAATGATATGGATGGATCTAGAGAGTATTATGCTAAGCGAAATAAGTCAGTCAGAGAAAGATAAATACCATATGATTTCACTCATATGTGGAATTTAAGAAACAAAACAGATGAACATAGGAGAAGGGGGGAAAAGAGAGGGAGGCAAATAATAAGAGACTCTTAACTATAGAGAACAAACTGAGTATTGCTGGATAGGAGGTGGGCAGGGGATGGGCTAAATGGGTGATGGATATTAAGGAGAGCACTTGTGATGAGCACTGGGTATTATATGTAAGTGATGAATCACTAAATTCTACTCCTGAAACCAATACTACACTATATGTTAACTACCTAGAATTTAAATAAAAACTTGAAACAAACAAACAACTGGCGGGGGGAAGGAGACAGCAGGAAAATATCTGGAGGTGGATCATTCTAGATTATTAGAACAGATGCAGATGTCTGATGGAACACATAAGAAAACCAACTTGTGAAGCAAAAAGAGCTACTCAAGGTGTGTGCACATGCACATTTATTCTTGTGTGCCTATGCTTTCCAGAACAAATACAGGAGATCTGCTGACCCTTTAGTATGGGCCCCAGAAATACGCACATGGAACACATTTCAACCTGACCTAAAGATTGGAACCAAGTTCAGTTGACCCATATCTTGAAACAAATCTGCCCCAGTCACAGGTATGCCTATAAGCAAATACATAATATATAGTTTTGTTTTGGTAAGCCACTGATACTTGAAATGGTTTGTTATGCAGTTATCACTATAGCAATAATTATCTAATACAAATGACAACTATGTATGGTAGTGATTTCTAAGGAAGAGTAATTATGTATTACTTAATTATAATTACATAATATCAGATGACAGACTATATAGTAGAGTGGTCTTAGACTTTGATGAACATGAGAATTTCTTTGAAAGCTATTAAAACGTACAATTAATGACTTATCCCCCCAAAATATAATTCATTTGAATTATGATTTGGGGGGGATGCCTGGGTGGCTCAGTCAGGTAAGGGCCTGCCTTCAGCTCAGGTCATGATTCCAGGGTCCTGGGATCGAGTCCTGTATCGGGCTCCCTGCTTAGTGGGGAGCCTGCTTCTCCCTCTGCCTGCCACTCCCCTTGCTGGTGCACTCTCTCTCTCTCCCTCTCTCTCTCTGAGAAAATAAATAAATAAAATCTTTTAAAAAAATGATTTGGTTTGGGGATTAGTAATCTATTTTTTTAAATATATTACCCAAATTGATCCTGATGTACTTGTTTACCTAAACATACTTGAACTAAATAAGTAAAATATCAAAATGCATTTAGAAATCACACCCTTTGTCTTCACAGTTTTGACACATTTTATTTCTAAATATATATTAGAAGCACATATACATTTGATTCTCCTTTTACTTTTGTTTTTGGGTAAATATTTGGTTTCACAAAAGTGAGTCCAGTATATTTTGATTAACTTGAAATATCTATGGGTGACTTCATATAAAATATTGCTTGGCCTTAGACATATCTTGCTTATCTAATAAAATTTTCATGACTGGAACTTAGACTTTAATTGGTATCTTAGCAGATGCTCTTCTTTTCAGTCCTTTTGAGACTGGGTTAAGTCAGCTGGTCAATGTTATTTATCTCATGGTTTGAAAGTGTTACATTTTATTCTTGCATTATCTCTATTCTTAATTGTGGAAGCAGATTTTTGCCCAAAATGTGTTCTTGAAGTTTAACAGGCACTATGTAGAAATGCATAAATCTGCCACTTCTTTTTCATTTTCATATAAAAAGTCTCTAGGTTTGTGTGATGAGTGTGTGTGTGTGTGTGCGTGTGTGTGTGTGATGACTTTTTAGAAACATTCCCATTTGTCCATTTTCTAGCAGCAGAAGACTTGGTTGCTCAATTTTTGAAATAAAAGTCTTTGACTTCCAAATTTGAATTTTGGAAAATTAGTTGCTGCTAGCAAGTTTTTGATTTATATTTTACTGCTTTCTTCTCTTTTTTATTCTTTGTACCATTCCACAATATGGGATGCGTATATGATGAGTTACGTATTAAACAATATGCACAACTATATCATAACTTGGTTTCATTGTCTTTCACTATTTATAAAATTTAATTTAAATTCTGAGTAACGATTGACAACCATATAACAATATTGTACATAAATAATGAATAGAAAGCCTGAGATAGGAATAACAGTTTGCTTTACAATTACTGTGCTTCTATTTGCTATTAGACAGCTCATTGACTAAAACATTAATCACACCCCTCTTTCTATCCCCCTCTGCAGTGGTTGAGGGTAATAAAGAATTATCAAGTGAGGGCAAGTCATTTGAATCCACAATGTGAAATATAAAGGCCAAAGTATTCTGGGTAATAAAATGTGATTATCAAATTCCCCTGAGCTTGGAAATGACACTTAGTTCCTGACCATCTGTTAATAATTGTTAGCCTTTTCAATACTCTTATTTTTAAAAAGAATAATAAGCAATCAAGATAGGTGCTTGAGATCCTGAAATACAAATGCTATTTTTAAAATAATGATTTCATTACTTGGTTTTTATTATTACTGTTATAGCATGTGGCCATTTAAAATATGTTCATAACGATGAGCATTATTAACTAAGGCAATATGTCCTTTATCAATGGGCTTACACTACATTTCCCCACCATCTCACCCTAATTATTGCTCGTCCCTAGGAGATTTGCATGTATTTGCGTTAGTAAGAGAATGTTTTTTACTATTCTTTTGAATCTCTCCTATTGAAAAGGAATTATGACCTGAAAGAACCATAACTATACTGAAAGAAAAATTATGAGTGCTAGAACTTTTGGCATTAAATGCTATCAATATCAAGGAACTCAGACATTAATTCAGACTGAATGCTTTAGACTGAATACTTTATTTTTTAAAGATTTTCTTTTTCTTTTTTTTTTTTTTTTTTGAGAGAGAGAGTGAGAGAGAGAGCATGAGTGGTGGGGAGGGACAGAGGGAGAGGGAGAAGCAGACTCCCTACAGAACAGGGAGCCCAATGCAGGGCTTGATCCCAGGACCCTGAGATCATGACCTGAGCTGAAAGCAGTTGCTTAATGGACTGAGCCACCCAGACACCCCTAGAATCTGAATACTTTAGCCAAACCTCTCCTCCATGTCTGCAATCATTATGTTCCTGCAGAGATTAAGAAAGACATACATCTGAGAGCAAAGAAAACAAGTCAAAAATTTAGCATGACCAGGAAAGGATCTCTTGGAAGGGAGCTAGTTAATTAGTAACCTTCCATGAAGGAAGGTGGGAGGAAGTAAAATTTCAAATTATTTATACTGAAAATCAACTTCTACTTTATAAATTCTTCCTGAAATTTCCCAATTCCTATATTAAAAGTACCCCCATTACTTGTGGACACAGGATTAATTAAAAGTCAATGTGAAAGGGTGCCTGGGTGGCTCAGTCATTGAGCATCTGCCTTCAGCTCAGGTCATGATCCCGGGGTCCTGGGATCGAGCCCCACATCGGGCTCCCTGTTCGGTGGGAAACCTGCTTCTCCCTCTCCCACTCCCCCTGCTTGTGTTCCCTCTATCGCTGTGCCTCTCTCTGTCAAATAAATAAATAAAATCTTTAAAAAAAAAAAAAAAAAGGTCAATGTGAAGAAGGGGAGCAGTATTTTTCCACACCAAAGTCTTATAATTTGATTAAGAAATTGCCTCATCTAGGGCACCTGGGTGGCTCAGTCGTTAAGCGTCTGCCTTCGGCTCAGGTCATGATCCCAGGGTCCTGGGATCGAGTCCCACATCGGGCTCCTTGCTCAGCGGGGAGCCTGCTTCTCCCTCTGCCGTTCCCTGCCACTCTGCCTACTTGTGATTCCTCTCTCTCTCTCTCTCTGTATCAAATAAATAAATTAAATCTTTAAAAAAAAAAAAAAAAGAAATTGCCTCATCTAATGTAATAGGTTGCAATGCAAAGAAACAGTAAAAAGCATGAATTCCAAGACCAATCATCATCCTTGATATTTTACCCCCTCACACATGGAACAGAAATCCAATAGGCAATCTAAGCATAGTGAAATAATGAGAAAACCTGTGTCATTTGTCTTCATAACATTATAGGCATGACTTCTTCACTCCTTTCTGTAATGGTCCTTTCTGCACTGGAGAAATTGGTGCCAATATATGCAGCCATGTTCCCTTTTGGATGCTAGGAGATAGGTTTGGATTTTAATAGTATAGTTAGGTGGAGTATATCCTGAACTTAGTGACATTCCAAATCTCACATCTATTTGAATAAATTCTAAGAGAAATTTTCATTCATTCCCAATATTCTCAAGCCAACTTTGTTATTTGTTCTTAACTCATATGAAATACTTATGTCCCAAGATTCTGGCTATCAGGCCCCAAGGGCAGAGAATCTTGGCATACTGATAGCAGGGATTTGCTAACTTGAATATTCTTCAAGTAAACTGCCATGTGGGTAGGTTTATCCTTTGGGTAGAGTGTACATAAATCTCAGTTTTGGACTAAACATCTCTGTTATTCTGGACACAATAATAATTAGTTTCAGTCTACACACTAAGATCTCTCCTTTCCCCACTGACCAAAGACATTTTTGAAAACAGCAATTATCTGCTTTCCTTGAATTGGACATTACCAATCCTTGATATTGCACATCATTAATGAGACAATTTCCTACAGACTCACATCAAAATCTGACTGTCTTAGATATAAGGAACCTTGGCTCTTCTTGCCATCCTAGGCTTATAGCCTGATCACCATGCTTCTACTGAGGGAAGGAAATATGCACTCTATGAAGTGAAATATTGCAGGAACTGTTCCATATTTACTCCAATCCCTTAGTTTCTCCCAGGAAGAGGAGTGAATCATCACTGTGGTGAATTTGGGAGAATAACCAGAGCATTCTCAGTTTAGCATCTCTGAGTAAGTATTCTCATTTAGAGACAATCTGTCTTCAAGATAAATACATTTTGGTATTTTATATAATTCCACTAGTGGTGGGGAAATGTATTTTCAATCTGTTTCAAAATCCAAGGTGAAATAAGCAGATTTTTTAAAATTTATTTCCTGAAATTCCTACATTGGTGTATGGAATCCCACTTTAAATGACTCAGACTGTGGAAAATACTCTTCTCTATTCAGGAAATGAAAGGAATTTAAGATTCTGCAAAGGCTAAATCAAGAGTTTGCGATTAGAGAATTTATCAATGCCTCAAATGCTAATCACAGATTTCTCCTGTTATTACATGCAAAAATTTTATTCTTGAAAATAGGTGTCAATAGACAAAAGCATATTATTTGCTTATGCCTAAAGTATACCATTGCAGATTGCAAAACTTTATCCTTCTAAACTTATGATGTTGAGGGCTTTAAAGGGTCATTGATCTTATCCTCCAGAATTATGAAGAAAGAATTTGTAATGAAAATAGAGGTACATTTCCAAGTTTTTCATGTTTTCAGTTATTTTTTATTATGAAGAGAGTGTGGTAGAAATATCAATTTTTGGAACCAGATTTAATAGAATTTCTCTGTTATTATCTAGCTAATTGACTTTTGGAAGTCAGATTTTGGCAAGTTTCCTTATGTATAAAATGGAAATGATAATAATGTTTTTTTTTTAATCTCATTGATTTCTTGTGAGTATTAAATGCATTAATATGTGGAAAGCTCTAATAACAGTGCCTGGCACACAATATTTGCTCAGTAAATGTTAACGATTATTATCATCCACTGAAAGATTATACAGATCCCAGAAGCAATGTTGGACACTCTTTCCAATGAATAGAAACCCACAGGGTTATATGAAGGCAGTTAAGGCATTTCCACATCAACCATAGATAGATTTCTCATAATATTCATTCTTTAACTCAATACTGAGAAAATAATATTTTTGAAACAGTTCAAGGTATGTTGAACTGAGGGCACAGGGTACCTCTCTATATTAATTCAAATATTTAGAATGTGATAATTCAAACTCATCCCTATTCTCTCAGACTTCATTCATGCTTCTTTGATAAGGGGAACTAAAAACTTTATCATTTTTTATTAATTCTACAGTAAGATGTCCCAATATTTTCATTTGAGAATATTCAATTTCTCTGGCATTTTCCAAGAAAAGGTAGGAGACATCTGGTTCTATTCCATACTTACAAAAAGAATCATATCCACTTATTATAGATAGGGAGAAAAAATAATGACAGCACTGTAAATTTCCTGCCTCTTTTCTTCTACTGCTACTTTGTTATTAAAGAATCTCCAAAATAAAAATTCTTACATTTTAATTTGGAGGACTGCATTGGTGAACTTTTTTTTTTTACAAACGAAATCAGGAAATATAAGGATTTCTATCCTATTTGTATCTTCCTGTAATTAATGACACAAAAAAAGCTCTATATTCATGATATCAAGTACTCGCCTGATGCAAACATTAGTGCTTTGAAAGGGCAGTTATTCTTCCCAACCATGGCTGACATTCTTGGTGCATATCTGACATTGTAATTTTCTACTTAGTGTCCAACTATCAATCTATTGTCTCTCAGCTCCAAGTTCATCCTTCAGTGTCTGGTCTCTTAATAAGGGACTTGAATCTCTAAACATTTATTTTTGCTAGTTGACAGGATCTTAAAGTGTCCATAAAGGGTGTTGGAGTGAAACTGGATGAAAGGGTCTTATCTTCATAGTTCCATTGTCCTCCTGCAGGCATGCTCCAAGAGTGCAGAGCAGCCAACAGTATGTGGCGGTGAGCAGTACAGCTGCCCAAAATACATGGCACCTCCCTATTGGTAGTTTCTGCTAGAACCCTAAAGAGAACCTTCCAAACTAGTTCCACGTGTAGCATCTAAAAGAACTTCTCCATACTTTGGCAAGCCATAATTAAACTTTCTGCAAGGAGGTGTGCCTCTCAGTTCTGGGAAGGTGGGGAAGTTTTCCAGATCTGTTCCTTCTTTAGATACTCTGCCTTAGCCCTAAAATATGGGGCTGCTCACTCCATATGCTATTCCTGGATTATTTAGAGTTTTTTCCCTATAGTAGCTAATTCCCTAAGAGAGTTTATAAACTGGGTGCCTGGGTGGCTCAGTTGGTTAAGCGACTGCCTTCGGCTCAGGTCATGATCCCAGGGTCCTGGGATCGAGTCCCACATCGGGCTCCCGGCTCAGCAGGGAGCCTGCTTCTCCCTCTGACCCTCTCCCCTCTCATGCTGTTTCTCTCTCTCTCTCTTTCTCTCAAATAAATGAATAAATAAAATCTTTTAAAAAAAAGAGAGAGAGTTTATAAACTTTCCCTGTTCAACTTAGTATGTGGTATCTGTCTTGATTGGACTCTAACTAATGAGGAAGTACGGTGATCCTGGGTGATAGACCTGAAAAGAGAATTTGGGAATTGGTTTATTCATATTCTTGGACTTGAGCATTTGGGGGAGACTCTCACCAAAAGGAAACAAGATACTAGTAATCTGTGACATGCAATAGCATAACAGTTAGTCAAGATATCACCTGTGGTTGATTGTGATAAAGTGAAAACTGAATCAAGTCCCTTGGAAGTCCATTGGCTGTTGTGCTTTAATGTGTGGCAATGATAGTAACTATGAAGATTGTCGGAATTTCTTCAGTGCAATGGAGCATCTACAGAAAGATATGACAAGCTTAGGAATTTTAACTTCTTCTTGATTCATTGTCAAAGAGCCAGAGAGATTCCATGTGAGCTCTAAAATTATATATTATTTTTTAGAGTCACAAAATCAAAATTCCAAAATCAAATGCGAAATTTAATTTTAAGGGCTACTGAATTCCACACTCCACATTATCACCATCTCTGAGGGTTGTTATAAACTTTGACTATGAACTCGTGTTTAGTTGTAAAAATAAGGATTGGTTTACTTTTTTTTTTCCAGTTTTATTTCTATATATTTATAAATATTATTTAATTTCTCTTTATCTCTCCTCCTTTTCTATTCTTTTACAGAAGATGCTTATGGCAATGAAAATGATAATTTATTTCAGAGATTACACAATATCAAGAAAGATTGCAATCAAAGGGGAGTAAACATCACCCAGAAAAATACTTGAGAAAATACCCAGAAAGTACTTGAGAGTTTCGTTCCTTTCTTTTAAGAGAGGATGAGCATATTGTGTTAGGATAATTTTTGTGGTTTTAGTACTGTTGTTTGAAAGTTTAAGTATGAAAAGTTGTGAGTGATGATATATTTGGGTTGGTTTGCTCAACATTTATTTCAAACAGCTTACTGTGCACTTTCTTATATTGCAGAGGCTAAAACGTTAAAAACAAAACAAAAACAGTTTCCAGACTCCCTCGAAGTATCTAGATGTGATTTGATTTGTCAAATCAATTTCACTTTTCAGAAACATTAGCTTCTTCAGAGAAAAAACAGAGATAACAGGCTCTGGATCTGGCCAGTGTTGCAGGAGCTTTCTGATTGGGCAGGCACTTTCCTGACTATTGCAAAAGCATGGCTCCCACAGGGGCCCAGATGTATGTTGTGGGCTTTGGAAGTCATTACTAAAAGCTCAGGCTAAGGTCTGTTTCTTAGCCATCTCAAACATTTTGAAAGCTTATTAATATCTTATAATAAATCCTCATCTGCTTAGTCATTCTGGGATAGGGTTGGAATCTGTTCTCTGTAAATGACTTGAGAGCAATAGATGTGAGTTGTGAATATATGCCCAAGTATATAACCTGAGCTTCTTTCATACTCTAGTGCATTCTTAGCATATTCTAGGCCATCCATTAATGCTTTCTCTGCTTGTCTGCATGTGTTTTCCCTTCACATCAATCCTCCTCTAATGCCTAATCCTCCTCATGCCTAATTTAATTCCTCATTGATCTAGATTGCCTGGAAGTTAGGTCTTTAAGCCTTGCCAAATAATTTGGGCATTATGAACTCGACGCCATATTACTCTGAAAGACCTCTGATTCTAAAGAACCATTCCTTCTATCATCAAAGCCTGATATTTTCAAATCAGAATGTTTGTTTTCACAACTATTGTGTATGATGTCAGCTTTGAGGTACTGTTGGGAGTCACAATATATTATAAAATTCAGAGATCATAAATATTCTGTTTGATAAATTTTGACAATGGCACACACCCAGGTAAATACCATTAAAGCAATATAGAAGTTTTCCCCTCATTCTAAAATTTTTCCTCATGCCTTTTCCATTCACCCTCTGACCCCTCACCATCAGCATGATCACTATTTTGATTTCTATTATCATAGTTTAGTTTTCCTTTTTCTTGCACTTAACATAAATGCTATCTACTGTATGACGTATTCTTTGTCTCTAGCTTCTGTTCAACATGGTGTTTTTGAAGTTTATCCATGTGGTGATGTGTATTATCAGTTTGTTTCTTTTTTTATTACTGAGTCATATTTCATGGCGTGAACATGCCATGATTTGTTTATCCCATTCTGCTGTGGATGGGTATTTAGATATTTACAGTTTCAGTGTGTTATGAATACAGATGCTATAACCAGTTTTATGGACATTTCTGTCCAGTCAATGCCTAGAAGACACATTACACAATCTCTCTGAAATACTTGACGCTTTCATCTGGGTCAGGGGAATGGCTGCTGTGGGCTGGTCAGGATAACAAGGAGAGAGACCCTCCGAAGCACCAAAATCTGGGAGTAGAGCAAGAGAGAGAAAAGAGAATTCCTCAGCAACTCTACAATCTGGCATCATGGCTGTGAATCACAAGAGGGATATCTAGAATCTTTTCATGCTCATGGCCCAAGCTCTGCTGAAGTCCCAATTCCACCTTCAAAATGTTTGACTAAAATCCAAAGGGGGGAAAAACAGTAGAAATAAAATGAAATCTCTCTCAGCTTTTCTGTTTGGACCCATTGAAGACCCAGATGGCTTGTAGGAATGTCTGTCAGCTTTTCTGCCTTGCACCAGTCTCCAGCAGTTGCCATCTTGCAACAAAAGACCAGAATTCCTCACAAGAATTGGTCTCATCCTTCCTGCCCTGTGCCTAGCCTGCAGTGAACATTGCCTTGATCTTACAGGCCATAGGCCTGAGAAGGCCTTGCGTCAGCATTTTCAGCAGCATCCCTTGGACCCTTTAAAGGGTCCGTTAGAGGGATTTCTCTTCTCTCTCCTTGCTGTTCTAAGATTTTAGTAGGCCACTGCCTTCCACTTGAGAAAATCATGCAATCTTAGCCATCTCACCTTGATCAGACCTTCCGGACGCTGCACACTGCTCCCGCCTTCCGCAGGCTGCACGCTGCTCCCGCCTTCAGGACGCCCCACGCTGCTTCCACACACCTGAGAAGACCAGGCCCTGGTGTGTTGGGGGGAGGGGGATGTCTGCAGGGGCATGTGCACTCTTTCTGTGCCTCTTAGGTTTCTGAACCACCACATCTGCCAGCACAAAGCTGCTGAAGTTTGTGGATGGTTCGGTTCATTTCTTCATTACCTGTTTATTGGGTTTCTTCTCCTTCCACCACTTAGAATGAAAGCAGCTGTGACTGTTTACTCTCATAGTAAGTGAAGGCAACTCTCTGGATTTGTTTTCATTTAGGTGTTATTTTATTTTTAATGTTGTTTTTAATGCTTTATTGTTAATGTTTTTACATCTTCAGCTCCATTATTGGTTAAATATGAAAAACCATGACTTTATCTTATTCAGCTTACTGCTCTCAGTTTTTACGATGGGATTATGAACTGTTTCTTGTGACTTTCTACATTCCAATCACGTGTCTCTTTACATATCATTTGATAATTCATCCTATAGTAGTTCATTGTAAATGATGGATTCTTTGTTTCATATAACTAGTACCACATCATAGGTATTCAATAAAATTATTTTGAATGTCAAATTAATGCATTAAATCCTTTATGGTTATATATGTTTTTAATTCTATTATTCCCCATTAAAATTATTCTTAAAAATATTATTTTACCTATAGGATACAATTTAAGTCAGTTTTTAGGTAAAATGGTATTTCAGAACATTTAACTTCAAGCATAAAAAGAGTGGCATCTCTCTATTATTTCTTCTATTCAGATTAAAAGAATTTATTCTGTAAACTGCTTTTTTTTTTTCTTTTTTTTTTTTTTTTCCTTTGGTTAAAATTTCAACTTGAACTTTTTTTTTAAAGATTTTATTTATTTATTTGAGAGAGAGAGAGACCGCACAAGCCAGGGGACAGGGCAGAGGGAAAGGGAGAAGCAGACTCCTTGCTGATCAAGGAGCCTGACCCGGAGCTTGATGCCAGGAAACTGGGATTATGACCCGATCCCAGGACTCTGGGATTATGACCCGATCCCAGGACTCTGGGATCATGACCCAATCGAAAGGCAGACGGTTAACCGACTGAGCCACCCAGGTGCCCCTCAACTTGAACTTTTTGAGGAATGTTCCTTCCTGGACCTTTCCCATAACTTCTTAAGAAAACAAAATTGATATTATCAGGAATTTTCTTTTCCTCATCTCTTTCTTTCCTTACGGTGCATGTCATAAGACTAGGGTTAATTGAGTGTTATTTAAAGTACTGTATTAACTAAGAAAAAAATAATTAGTGACCTAGTCTCAGGACTGAAGCTCCCTAGTCCACTGGGTTCCTGTTCTGCTGAAAAGCTTTGTTAACACTGGATCTCTTAAGTTAGATTTATTATTATTTAAATACCATTGAAAATATCACTATTAATAACTTTATTATCCCTATCATTAAACGTGCTGATATAAATAAAGCTAGAAATATCTGGCATATCAAGTTTGCCAGAAGTTTTTGATTTACATACACAAACTCAATTCTCACAAACATCTTTTATGAGAGATCTTATTATTATTCCAATTTTACAAATGAGGAACTTCAGGCACAGGATGTTAATTAATTTGACCAAGGTTTCGGGGTAGGTTATAATCAGGACTGAACCAAGAAAGTCTGGTTTTAGAATCCGTAATTTTAAATTCTGAATTTACTTGCCTTGTGTTTTAATAATATATCTTTTTACTACTGAAAGTGAAATTACAATTAACCCATTGTCAGAAATAATGACTTATCTCAGTCCTCATTCAACTTCACTTTGTTTTCTCCTTTTGACGGCAAATAACTCTTCCCTTGATGTTTTTCATGTATCTTACTCTTAACATGAACTAAATCAAGTTTATCACACCTTCCTTTATACCAGAGTTTGTAAAAACATGTCTGTAAAGATCAACATTTTAGGCTTTGTGGACCATGTGGTCCTTGTTAGGAGTCCCCAAGTTAACCACTGTAGGGAGGAAACAGCCACAGGGAATGTGTAAATGAATGGACCATGTTCCGATAATTCCTTATTTAAAAAAACAGACTGAGGCCAGATGGATTTGGCACACAGGCTGCAGTTTGCTTATCCTTGCTTTATCCCAAACCCACTTTAAAAGACACACTATATCCAGTCTTTAGGAACTCTTCACTCTTGTGTGCTTTTCATAACCATTTACCCTGTTTTATGCATTTTGTATATACATGTCTCTTAAGTATAATAGTTTAATAATCACTGAATGAATCCTATGAACCCCTCATGTTTCTTACAGCACAATCATAGAAAAAGGGGTGCTTGTCAGACAAATCATAACTAGAGGATCCAGGACTTGATTCCATACATGTATCTCACTAAAACCCATGCTCTAAGATATTACATTATATTGCCTATCTAAATTTTGCTTCATTACTTATAACTTCATACTTAATTTCAAGCTGATTATTTAAAAATATTTTTCAGAGACAGGAGTTCTTTCATTTATTTATATGGATATAGGGTATATAAAATGAAAAGAACATCATGGAAAATGAAATCAAATCATAATTAACATTTATTGAGTTCTTACCATTTATGTGCTAAATATTTCCTTTTTTTTTTGAGAGAGAGAGAGAGAGAGTGCACGCATGAACAGGTGAGAGTTGGGATGGGAGGGGCAGAGGGAGAGAAAGAGAATCCCAAGCAGGCTCCATGCTCAATGCGAAGTCCTACACAGGGCTTGATCTCACTACCCTGAGATCACGACTCCAAGATCACGCCTGAGCAGAAACCAAGAGCTGGACGCTTAACCTACTGAGCCACCCAGGTGCTCCTAAATATTCCCTATATTATCTCAATTAACAATAACAGTAATCTTACCTGATAGGTGCTGTTATTTTCCTTGTTTTTCAAAGGAGGAATGAGACTTTGAGAAGTCAAGTGATTTGAACAATGTTATCCTGGATCCCATATTCTGAATATAGTTCCATGTTAACAAAAAAATAGTTTTGTAAAGTGGCTGAGATTATTAGTGGTAGTAAGGGGGTTATGTTTGGGAAACAGGGTGAGTAATATACTGAGTCAGATTATCCTTGAGATGTAGGTTGTCTCTCAGAGTCTCTGATAGCTTCTCCCACACCTATCACTTTTTCTGTGGGAAGCAGCCATAGATGTTTATGGATGTAAATTATTCATAATTTACACCACAGTTGTTTGCACTCAGGCCACAACTGAAGCTATCCTGCATTCAATATTCCTCAGGGTATCAATAAATTCAGGGGCAGGCATGAGAATTCTGCACAAAAAGTTCATTAAATAGTGGTAGAACTTCCAGTTCCTTACTCAGGGGACTTTAAAGGAAAAGCATAGAGAGAGGACAATGGTAGCAGAAGCAATAGGAAGAGGGGCGTTAAAGAAAGTAGAGAGAGAACCTAAATCATGAACAGGGTCAGATGCCATTTGATGGTTCTTCTGAAAGGATGACATATTAACAGTGCCATTAATCTGGCATTAAGCTGAAAGAATGTGAGGTCATCATACATGAGTTGATATTAAACCCAGATACTTACTGAGATGATCCAGTTCACCACAGAGCTTGGTTGTGTGGCTGCTGAGAATTTCTCATGGTGCATACTAAAGTCTTCAGTTGTCTCATAATCAACCCTAACCAAAGGTACTAATCTACACAGGAAATTTTCATTTCTTTGATATTTGTAGAAATGCTGAAGTATAATAGTATATAATAAGAAACGAGTCCTGCTACCAATTCTTTAATATTATGCAAGTTAACTGCATACATGCTTCAGAATTTCCATTAAAATGTTAATATGATCCTTGGTATGTGCATCAACTTTTCTGGACATGGTTTTGTTATCTGTAAGATGCAGCATATGTATTAAATGATCTCTAACATTCCTGTAAATTCTAACATTCCATTATTCCATTTCTTCATCCTCCTGTAATTAAACCTGTTTTCCCTCAATCGCTAGAATGTAACATTGATGAGAGCTACAGGCATATGACCTAGATTCTAGAATTTTAAAAATCAGATCTCAAATGCTATACATATATATTTATTGAGCTGTATAAAACCATCCAAGTATTTTTCTGTCCTTTACTGAGTTAGAAGTTACAATGAATAGGAAATGACCAAAAAATACATAACATCTTTTCATTGCATTCCTTTCTTACTACTTATATATTTTAAACATCTAAATTCATATATAAATTTTATTATACTTTAACATTTCCCTGATTATTGATTTAAGTATATTAAGAAAAGTCTATTGGATTTCCACTCATAGCATTGAAAAAGATCACCCAAATTTTTTGCCCATATGTCTTACTGGATTTATTTACTTCATCACAGATAATTTTCTTTTCTTTTCTTTTTTAAGATTTTATTTATTTATTTGACAGAGAGAGAGAGTACAAGCAGGGAGAGCAGGAAAAGGCAGAGGGAGAAGCAGACTCCCAGCCTAGCAGGGAGCCCAATGTAGGGCTCCATCCCGGAACCCCAGGATCATGACCTGAGCTGAAGGCAGACGTTTAACCAACTGAGCCACCCCGGTGCCCCACAGCTAATTTTCCAAAACCCTCTAAACAATTGCTGCAGTTCATCCACTTGGGTGTGATTGAAAGCTGCTTTATAAAAACAAAGATCCTGAATTCAAGTGTTAGATCTTCAAGAAATTAATGAGTATTCTTTGGTTTATAAATTATGATCTCTTCAAGATTAAGTGCTGATATTATTATATTAGCATACAAACTAGTATCACATCCTGAAAGACACATGTCTACACAACTTATCCAAGTTTGTATAATACCCGTAATAAATATATTGCAGTTTATTTTCTTCCAGGCACTCTTTCAAGCATGTGCTTGGATTAATTCTCACAACACTCTATCCGACTTATCCTATTACTTCCATTTTATAGATGAGGGAACTGAGGAGCAGAGCATTAAACAATTGGTCTAAATCAGGCAAATATTGTGTGATGGGTCCAGGATTTAAATGCCATCAGCATGACTCAGAGTCTTGCTCTGAGGAATTCTATTATCTATTGTTTCCATATATCTAACATAAACTACATACATGGTTACTCTTTATATGACAGTTTGCTGTAATGTTAAATATGTACAAAAGTGAGTAACATGAGGATGTTTAGCATTTCTGTGTTTATTTTATGATATGATATTGTGTTTTTTATAACTAACAATTAAAAGAATTATTATTTATTGTTATTGTCTCATCTAATAATATTGACAAAAACAAAAGAAAATATGACATTTCCAAAAATATGTGAAGTATAATACTCATAATAATAATAATAAATTGATTAAAGGAAATATCTACCTTGAAACAATAATTAGTATATATACACAAATATACACACACATATATAAGTGTATATATATGTATATATATTAATTTTGAATAGGGATTTTTTATTGTTATTTAGAAACCATCTCAGATGCATTGCTCCCAGGGATGTGGGATGGTATGCCAAGATATAAACAGACCTTTGGGAATATCTTACTACTATTTCCTGAGGAAAAAAGTTTCCATAATACTTATGAACTTTGCTTTGTGCATGACTGGAATTATACTGCATATAAAGGGAATCCCAGAAAATCATCAGGTAGAATGCTAGGTTTAAATTACTTTTAAAAAAAAAAATATTTATTTATTTTTAAAGATTTCACTTATTTATTTGACAGAGAGAGACATAGTGAGAGAGGGAACACAAGCAGGGGGAATGGGAGACGGAGAAGCAGGCCTCCCGCTGAGCAGGGAGCCCGAAGCGGGGCTCGATCCCAGGACCCTGGAATCATGACCTGAGCCGAAGGCAGACGCTTAATGACTGAGTCACCCAGGTGCCCCTTAAATTACTTTTAATGTAAAAAACATGAGATGACAAATCTTCTTCACATTTTACTTGGTGACCATCAATCCACCTTCACATCACCAATTTCATTCCACTTGCAGAAATTCTATCATCTGGTAGATTGCAATGGAAAAGTTTGAGAGTAACTAATGGTAAGCTTCTTTGTATACTCTGAATTATTTAAGGTTCAGAGGATACAAAGATTTGCTGCATTTATAGGTCTGCTTTTCTTTTTTATTGTTTGTTTTTTAGATTCCATGTATAAGTAATCTTATATTTGTTTTTCTCTGACTCATTTCACTTAGCATAATACCTTCTAGGTCCATCCATGTTGCTGTAATTGGTAAGATCTCATCCTTTTTTATGTCTGAGCAATATCCCATTGTATATATACCATATTTTCTTTATCCATTCATCTGTTGGTGAGTACTTAGGTTGCTTCCATATCTTGGCTATTGTAAATAATGCTGCAATGAACATAGGGGTGCGTATATCTTTTCAAATTAGTGTTCTCATTTTCTTTGAGTAAATATCCAATAGTGGAATTAATGGATCATATGGTATTTTTATTTTCAATTTTTGGGGGAACCTCCATAGTCTTAATTTTCTTCCCTATTCTACAAAACTCACTACAAAACCGATCTTTCCCACTTCAAAGCAGACTGAAAAGTTACCTTTTAGAATGGATAATTTAAAGCCATTTTGTATTGGGAACAGTAGAGAAACCCAAGATTGGGGAAATCATATTGATATTAGGAACTAAGTGAGAAACTGAAAGACAAAGTGAATTCAAAACTCAAAAAGGAAATTATGTCCAACCTAATATACTAAACCCACTTAAGCTGTCAATGAAACAGGGACAGAATAAGGACATTTTCAGACATGCAAGATATCAAAACATTTTCTATTTTCAGGAAGTTGCAGGAGAATATGTGCAACAAAATGAGAGAACATAAAAACAAGCCATATAGGTTATAGAATCAGAGGATGAAATATAAGAGACCAGCAGAAGCAATCCCCAGGTTAATGGTAAAGAAAGTTAAGAGTATAAGCATTGTACAACAAACCCCGGGAGCGACCTGTTCAGCAGATCAGAAGGTTCTAGAAATACTGACAAGATTATACAAATAATAATTCTTGATGGCTTTGAATATGTTGTTTATACTTACATTGAACTACTGAGCTGTGACTTATTGTTACTTGTGGAAGAAAAGAAATGTTGTCCCAATGCAATACATGTCTCCGCTGCAGTCTTAATATAGAGAATACGTCTCTAATCATGATACTGTTTTTCTGGAAGTGGCTGAGCAGAAGCATGTTGAATAATGATGGCAGTGAAATAAGGGTTGTGAAGGAGTATTAAATCATTATTTTCCCAGGTATAAAAGTGAAAAAATAATAATCGTGTTATTCTAAAATAGAGATATAACAAAAATAATAAAGCTAAAATTGTTCAAAATGGTTATTTCTGGTTAGCAGGAAATGGGGGAGGATCAGAGAAGATTGTTTTTTCCCATTAAATCTTTGTAGAATTACTTGATTCTTTAAAATGTGTGCATCTACACTATTGTTAAATATGTATCCTAATTTTTTTTTTTTTAAAGACGACTTTAAGTGAAGAAAACAAGGTGTTGAAGAAACTGCTATGGACTGGCCAAGCCCTGTGTTGTTCGGCAGAGAATAATAAAGAGAAAATCTAGGAAGATAGTTTGGGACCTGACTGTATGAAATACATGTCAAAGTTAGAAAAGTTTGTTTTATTTTCGTTTTTAAAGATTTATTTATTTATTTTAGAGAGAGAGACCATGAGTGGGAGGGGAAAGGAGTAAGGGAGAGAGAATCTTAAGCAGACTCCACAGAGCGTGGAGCCCGAACTGGGCCTCAATCTCACGACCCTGAGATCACGACCCTGAGGTCACAAACTGAGCTGAAGCCAAGAATTGGATGCTTAACTGACTGCACCACCCAGGCATCCCAGAAAAGTTTGTTTTAAATTTCACAAACAGTAGGTATCACCAAAGGACTTCATATGGAATTATTTTAACTTTCCAGGCATCCCATACTGCACTCCCTGAAGAGAAGAACTGTTGTCTTACATGAGCAAGTACTGACTGAGCAGGCACAATTTTTCATTTGTATATTAAGATCTTTTTTCTGGTTGGGGCGCCTGGGTGGCTCAGTTGGTTGGGCGACTGCCTTCGGCTCAGGTCATGATCCTGGAGTCCCTGGATCGAGTCCCGCATCGGGTTCCCTGCTCGGCGGGGAGTCTGCTTCTCCCTCTGACCCTCCCCCCTCTCATGTGCTCTCTCTCATTCTCTCTCTCTCTCAAATAAATAAATAAAAAATCTTTAAAAAAAAAAAAAAAAGATCTTTTTTCTGGTTACTAATAATTTTAGGGGATGAGGGATAGAGAGAAATAAAATAATATTATAAAGGAATTATATATTGACCAAAATATTTGCTAAAGTTTTGGAAATTCTTCCAGAAAGCCCCCCATACCCCTGTGCCATGGTGTTTCCATTCAGTTCTTTAGTCTTTAATTACACCAAGTCCTTCAAGTACTGTAAGTACAGAATCAATTATCAGTTTTTGTCAACTCACCTGTGTTCTGCAAATTACAGCTGCCTACTTAAATTAAACCCCCTCTCTGGACCTGCAAAAAATGGCTGAATGAGGCCCCTGAATAGTCTCTTTAACTAGAAGTTTTCAAACTTGAAGTACATAAGAATCAATTGGGAATCTTTTTTAAAATGCAAATTACAGAGCCCCATCTCATGAGAATCTGATTCAGTAATTCTGTTCTGATACCCAGGAATCAATTTCTCTGTCTCTCTTTCTCTTTCTCTCAGCCAGCTACTAGAATTTTTTCAGGTAGATTGAAGACAGTATTTTTTGGAGGGTGAAAAAAAAAAAACAAAACACTAGATCTGTGCTATGCTCTTCTTTCCTTCCTTCCTTCCTTCCTTCTTTCCTTCCTTCCTTCCTTCCTTCCTTCCTTCCTTCCTTCCTTCCTTC
>NW_022589706.1:23264880-23326301 GCF_004348235.1 Phoca vitulina
TCCTTCCTTCCTTCCTTCCTTCCTTCCTTCCTTCCTTCCTTCCTTCCCTTCTTTCTTTCTTGCTTTCAAAGCTGCATTCTCTCTGGCAAATTCTTGTTCTCTTACAGTGATAATAAGAAGGATATCATTAACATCTTCGGACAGACTGATTCTCTACTTGGACTCTGACATGAAACTGGATACCTTACTGGGGAGAATGAAGTCTCAATAACACTTTATTTGCTACACCTTTAAACAACCACCAAAGAAGCAGCTGCAAATGGACCATCCAGTTCAATGACTCCTTGTCCCATATCATCTGGGCTACTTATCAATGCCCTATCTTTGAAGACAAACTTTTAAAACAAGTACAGAATTTTTTAGGGTAATACAGGTTCTGTAACATCCTTTTAAAATCAAAATCAAATGGAGAACAGCCTTGAGAATTCCCTGAGCGGACACAAACAGTTTAGTCATACAAACAAGCTTAATTTAGCTTATTTTGCAAGACTAATTCGAACAAGGTCCTTTCTTGCTTAGGCCTCTTGAAATCATAAGCAAAGCTTGAACTGTTTCCCAAGGTCAATATGAAATAACCACTGAGCATTTTCCTATCATTTAAGAAAATTCTAATGTTATAAACAATCACTGTGAAGAATAAACAGTCACTGCTTTCTCACTATATAAGCTACTTTATAACAGTATACTCCTGAACCTCATTCCATGTTTCAGTTTGAGAGCTCCAGGTCTGCAAATTGGCTTTTTGGTGTGTGCAAAATAAACGTTTACTAATCACTACTTTGGTGATTCACTGGTTTTACTTCTGTCATTTCTGAATACTTGATAGTCCTAAACTATAGTCTTTTTTAATATTATAAAATCCTTACAGTAGAACAAAAGAACTCATAATTTATGGAATTATTCATATTGTTTGAGCAAATTCAGTAATCCTACCACCCTCAAAGAAAAAAAAAATCACATGAACAGGTGCTTTTCCTCATGCAAAATAATTAACAATTGCAAAGATAGCATTAGAATCTTTTTGGAATATTTTAGCAGAAAATTAAACTTGAGAAAAAAATTGAAAGAGTGTGGAAAATGAATCTACAGGGAACAAAATAAAACTAAAAGCTTCTGAAAAGTGCTTCTTCGCAACTATGAGACATTTCTTTAATTTAAACAAAAAACACACCAAAAAAAGCCCAAAAAACAAAAAAAGACAGTCATCAAACAATGTAGAGTACTCCAGAGAATTTTGGGTCAGCTGATTAACATTAGTAAAGTCTTACCAAATTTCAGTCCCACCTTGGCTTTGTCTCTTAGCAGTTGACTAAATAGTATCCCAGAAATGACCCACAATGTAGAGAATAGCTATGGGGAGGGAAATCTTTCCATAATTTCTCTTTGTGGTCATGTGGCTTACTGAGCAAAGATGTGTCTAGTCCAAATTGAGATGGCCTCCAAATATCAAACACCAACAGCCTTTGAAAGATTTATTATTAAAAAAACAACAAAAAAGAATGTGTAGGATGTCATTAATAATTTTTATTACGTGCTGAAAAGATAACATTTTTGGATATGTTGGATTAAATAAAACACAGTCTTAAAATAAATTTATTCTATTTAATTTTTGAAAAATATGGCTACCAGACAACATAAAGTACCTATGTGGATTGCTTTTAATTTCTATTGAGTAATGGCTATATAAAGGCTCACACAGAAAGGAGACCCTTCTATGTTACAATTTGAAATAATAGTAACAACACCTCCAGTCATGTTTCTTCATTCTTCTATCATTCTGTGCTGAAGGTGAGGTTTTAAAATAATACAGTGTCTATGTTAGAGATGTCCATAACAGCAACTTCCTTTCCCTCCCTCTGTCTGGGGATCTTGCTTCTTTGCTATGGATCAGTCCCTGGCTCTGACCTTGCCCTTGACAACTGGCCTCCTCTTTGTCTTTGCCCTTGGAAATAATGCCTCTGTCCTGCCTTCTGGCCTCAAGTGACGCTTCTTTCTGGATGTTCTGCAACCACTATTTCTACAATCTTTGAGTAAAAAAAAAAAGAAAGAAAGAAAGATACACTCAGTTTTATTTTTTTTACACTGAGCAAGATTCAAATAAAAAGGCAAGAAAAATACCAGCTATTCTTAATCATAATTGCAACAAATTGACATTTAGGTTACACATCTTTGTTTGTCTAATCTGTCAGTGTATCAAGCTTAACTGAATTGGCAGAATATCTGGAACACCTAACTGCAGGGATAAGGAGCGTGAAAGACTCCGAAGAGATTTTTTTTTTCTTTTGGAAAAAGTGGTTTGCTAAGCAAATTAATAATGTAAAAGTTTTTCAGAGCTAATTACAATTCTTTCTTACTTGATCATTAAAGCAGTTTCCCTCTGCTAGGCAATATTTTGTTAGCCTAGTTTAGCCATAGTGTGCAGTAATAAAACTGAATTTTTAAAAATATGGCCTATTATTCTGTCATTGTTTTTTTTTACTCAGAATGAACCTTGCTAAATTATAAAAAATAGACTTTAATTAATTAAATTAATTAGACCTGACTTTTGTAAAATGCTATTTCTTAAAAAAAATGAGAATAAAATTTCAAGTTATGTTTCTTTTAATATCAAAATTTGAATATCTTATTCTGGGATATAGCCTCAGGTTTGGAGAAAATGTGACTTCAAGGTACATACCAAAAAAAAAAAAAAAAAGAAAAGAAAAAAACACATATCTAATCTGTATAATTAAGATTTAAATATTAAAGTTTAAATATTTAAGATTTAAATATTTAAGATTTAAAAAATAGTGTAAAAAAATGTGACTCTGGACTAACATGCATTTTTCTGGATCTATTTTTCAGTTGTAATCCAGACCAATATGCAAAATGCATATATAAAATGTGAAATCATCACATTTCAATGCATTCAATAATTTCTGCTGTTATAATTACTAATCCTGAAATAATTTTGGCATCTAGTAAAACTCTTACTAAAGTCTCCCTAAACTGCTCAGAATACAGTATTTGAAAATACAGAGAGCTGCAGAGAAGCGTAAGAAACTGATCTGAGCATAAAATTCTCTGACATGACTCAAGTCAGGCTGGTAATTTCACACGAAGGCTGGCCTACAGCTCAAGGAAGCTCCTGTCACGCCAGGTGGTGTATGGAAGGCAGGCTGCCATGGGAGGTATCACAGTTTCCAGCGCAGTGTGTTACAAGGCCACGCGAACTTGTCAAACTTATTATTGCAGAGTTCAGCAGCAAGATGATGATAGTCCTGTGGGTGGTGTCATGACAGGCCTGAGGAACCAGTCCCTTCCAAATTGGAGAGTTCCCTAACGCAAAGTAAGAGAATAGGACTTAGTCCCAAGGGGAACTGGCTGGAAAATACTGGGCATGCAGGTTGTTTGAGTCTTGTCCAAGTTCACAATGGTCAGTTCCTTACCCACTGACTTGGCTTAACCAAGCTTTAGTCAGGTCTCTGTCCTCCCCACAGGCCTCAGAGCTTTGGCTCACCCCCAGACTTGCAGGCACTAAGGTGCAGAAGACGCTCACTCCACGAACTGGCTGAGCACAGAAACATTTCCTGTGGAACTGTCCCAGTCAGACTGTCTGCTGGCCCCTCCGCACCTGTCCAGTTTCCCCTCAAAGTCCCTGACATCCCTGCTTATCCTTCCCTATAAATGAAGTCTCTTTCTGTTTTGTTTTGTTTGAGATCATTGTGAATGCTGAGATCAGAGTGTTCTCCCTGTTCAACAGTCATTTGGAATGAAGCCTCACTTTTCTTACTCTGGATTTATTTTTCTTTGACATTCCTATTGATGGATCTGCATTATCTTTCTTTCCCCCCACTGATCTCTTGTTTCACTTGCCTTCTTGTCAAATTCCATAGCCACTTTGAATGAGCAACAAATACAGGAATAAAATGATTTCCTTATGTGTACATAAGGAGTGAACATACTGCAAGTATGAGTGGAAAGCCCCCAAATGCATTTCTCCTTTTTTTCCTGAAAAATTCCTCCTACACCAGGTCTCAGCTCACACTTCGGATGCCCTGAATGAATTAGATATCTGGTTTGCTGTTTTTACTCAAATTGCTGTTTATGCTTAGCCCTGCTGTCGCTATTCTCACCCTACATACCAATGCCTATTTCCTGATTGCTGGCTCCAGGTCAGTGTCTTCTTCAGCCCTATCTTCCAGCACCTAGCACAGAGTCTACCACATAGTAGTTGCTCATTAAAACTTTCTTAATAAATTACCAAATAAATGAAATGATGAATGTCCACAAGCCCCAATTCACTGGGAAACTAGCATGCCCCCATTACCAAAAGCAGAAGACAAACTGTGTAAGAAAAATCTGTATATCAATGGCTAGGGAGCCTGCAAAAGTAACCTGGTGCAGTGCTTGAAGATCCATAGTAGCAAGACTATGTTGATATAAACCCTATAATGTAATTTGACCGGGGCCAGGTAGGCAGTCACTCCCGTTTCATCTTGGCTTAGAAACTAAGCAGAGACTTAATTCTGCAGGTCAGAGTGGTAGCAAGAGATGAGCAAATCAGAGAAAGACACAGAGACTGGGAGGGAAGTCGAGTCCTGCTTATTTTCTTTTCTTTTTTTTTTTTTTAAAGATTTTATTTATTTATTTGACAGAGAGAGAGACAGTGAGAGAGGGAACACAAGCAGGGGGAGTGGGAGAGGGAGAAGCAGGCTTCCCACTGAGCAGGGAACCCTATGTGGGGCTCGATCCCAGGACCCCGGGATCATGACCTGAGCCAAAGGCAGGCGCTTAATGACTGAGCCACCCAGGCACCCCAAGTCCTGCTTATTTTCATTAGTAACTTAACTTTGTGTTTCATGCTATTTTCACCAACCTGAACACCACTCTCAAACTATTGCATACCCGTTCATTTTAATTTCCCATTTTCATCTCCTCAGCTTTCCACCTGCTTTCCTCTGATCCAGTCAAAAATTTGTGAACAATTCTCAATCCTTATTGTATTCATTTTTTACCCCTATCTAAATGGAATCCTCAGACTGTGACATTTTCTTTTTTAAATTAGTTTAATGGAGATCTAGTGTTGGGAAACATGCTGAAATTCTAACCTTCTGAATAAAAACTTATAAACTTTTAATGAACTTCACTACCCAAGAGCCTGCTTTTATTACAGTATCAAAATAATGCAGATCGCAAATCTGTGTAATGGTGAGACTGGCAAAAGGTGTTGAATGACAAATTCCTTAAGCTGGTGAAACTGGGACACTTGTTTCATGAATTTCACAGAGCATTGGTATGTGTTTCACTTAGGTAACAAATGCTTCATTTAATTGCATCAGTGTGTGATTCTTTGGACGAGGGCACATAGGGTATGCATTCAGAGAGAAAAAACAGTATTAATATAATGACCATTAAAAGTTTTTTTCAAAAAATAACAGTAGGTCTATAACTATTATTATAGTTAATAAACTATATTTTGTTGAAAGCAACATTAAAATATTATAAAAAGAAATGCAAACTATAGAACAATAATAACATTCCAAAAGAGAGAGTAATTTTAAAATAGATTTTTGCATATTGAGCCATAAATTAAATTACTTACCATGAGCTCTATTTTGTTCTAAAGGACTTTTGCTGTATTTTTATTGCTGTTACTGCTATTTTGGGATAAAATAATCTTCTCACAAAGAAATGTGCTTATTTTGTGTTTTTTTTTTATTATTTGTGTTTATGATAAAACAATTGTATGAGCTGGGTTTACTATAATGCATCATGTTATGAATACTGGTTATTGGTATTATTAATATTTTTTTCCTTCTTTCCTCTTAATCAATGTATCATCCTGTCAGTTTGCAAACTGGCCCTATACAAATATGGCAAGGAGAGACCAAAGAAAGAGGCACATTATTCTGGATTGGTAGGTGACAGGTTTTAATAAGTTAGGGTACTTACATATGAAGCTTGTCTTGGGCAGTTGCAAGACCAATAGATTTCCACATCCACCCGCCAAAATCTTAAAAGTTTATGTAGAGGCCTTAACTGGACTCAGTCATGTTTACCATCACCGTGGTCCCAGCAACACATTGCTCTCTCAAGATTGTGTCCTTGGGTTGTGTCTTTCTAGTGCAGAGAAGACAAGTGTAGTACATGTTCCAATCACAGGGGAAGGGGTGAGGAGACTATTGTCCAGGTCCAGCTTGAGGGTCAACTGCTAGTCATGTCCTTTCAATTATCTCCTCCAACATAGCCATGTTCTGGTTTTATTTAAAAAAATACTGCATGATATCTACTGTGTTCTTTTGAACATCCCTCCAGCGGTTAAATAGCGTGTGGTGGGCTGGGAAAGGGATAAAAAAAATGTAGACAATTCTGATTCCTTCCTTAGTTTGTGTCTGGCTGTCAAAGTTAATATTCCAGCACAGTTCTGGGCTAGATGAGAAGCAGTGTTTTGAGGGAAGCACCACAGGGCAGGGGTATGGAGATACTGCTGAAAAGGGAGCACTATGGATCATACTTTCTACTTAGCTGTTCATTACTCTAGCAGGAACAAAAGAGAATGGGTTGATGATGTATTTATTTGTTTAAACAGTATGTATTGAGTGCAAACTATAGAGGAAGCATTGGTCTAGACATTAGGTATATATTTTAAGAAATAGAAAAATCACTTCTGCCTCATAAATATTAGATTTCCCTATCAACACCACTAAAACTTTTTTAAGCAGCACTTCCCCTTGAATCAGCCCCAAAGCTGGACTATGACAAAAACAATGAATACATAGCCTTATTCCATGAGGCCTTATGTTCTCGTTGTGGTTCTACAGCATGATGAGGATTTCATCCATGACAAATTAGCCTATTTTATGTAGCTGTAATATATTATAAACATTTATAATACATATTCGCTTTTTATAATTCCAATTTATAAATCATGGTAAGGGGACCCGATTTCTAGTCATAGTTCCAGCAGTTTCTATAAGCTGCTTGACGTAATTGCTCTTTAGTTCCTGTGCCCATAAAATGTGAAGAGTAATACAGTAAAATTCAATTTTTACTGAGTGGGTCAAGATGAAGATTGTTCCGTAAAAATGGATCTCCCCCAAGGGTGATGATACATATGGACCATTTAACTTAATAATTGTACAGCGGAGGGAGTGGGGAAGGGGAGTCCTTTATTCTACTCTAATAATGAAGGGGACAATATGTACATTTTTAAATTTATTTTAACTTTTGTGAATGAATTATGATGCAAAACAACTCAAGTAAAGATAACTAAATTAAAGGTCCATAGTAAATTTTGCTGTCTGATCACACACATATTTTCAAGCCATTATTTCCTTTATGAGAGCTGACAGACATGTAAGCTCCAGTTTTACTCTTTCTTCCCTCCCTCCTTCTTCTCTCCATCAGTATTCTACTTTCTCTTAACACTGCAGGCTCTTGAGAGACCTCAGGCTTACTGAGCCAAATTTCATGAGACACCTGTTAAAAGGTTTCTCCTTCACATCTCTTTGAAAGTGAAAAAGCCCCACAGGCCATATTCTGTTATAATTCAACTGTGTCTAACACATGGGAAGATTTAAAAATATTCGTTTTTAAAACATGAGTTTAAAAACAAATTAATGAATATATAAAGAAGCTTTTCTGTAGAAGAATATTCTTTTATTATAAGTCAAGGCTAATGCATCTTCAGTTTTAATTGATAAACTACACAAGGGGAGGCTCTTTTTTGCTGGGATTCCTAAGCAAAATTGATTTACTAAATTTTCTAAAAATGCCAACATTTTTGGAGAAGTCTGTTCTCTTTGGATCCCTGGCCTAACATGTAATGGGAAACAAAAAAGTAGGAAGAGGAAAATGGATTACCATGAAAGGATTGACATGTGAGGTTATGAAGGAGAACAACACACACACACACACACACACACACACACACTTACACTTAGAAAGTTATATGAAGAGAAAAATCACATTCTAAGCATGTGAGTGAAGATCAATCATAAAGAAAGGTAATCTGATGACAGAACTGGTAATTCAAGGGGAAAAAAAGTGAGTACCTATTTGTTTCCATTACTGTTATGCAAGGGACAGATAATAAAAATATCTACAAAATTTGGGAAGTAAATGAAATATTGGTCCTCAGTTCTTCTGATAAGGGAAGGAAGAGATCTTAAGCATGCCAAAAGATTAGAAATTCAGTGATCTTATTTTTCTTGTGATAATCCAGCTGACTTCATAAACATTTGCATAAGAGTAAGTGATTTGGAAATAAGGGTACTTTCTTCATTTATTCCACGTGGTCTCTTAGATCTACCACTTAGATATGGGCAGTGTAAACCAAATTAAGTTTGATTTGAAGATTCTGTTGAAACACTGATCTTGCAGAGGTAAAAGTTACAGCTTACAATATCACAATTTATTCCACTTGTAATTATCATAATGAATATATATGCAAGTAGAGTGGGCATTAATAAGAACTTCTGCTTATTTCTGTTTGATCACATCATAGGTGTCATCTCTAAATCTATATCTAGTGTTCCTTAAAATGCAAAATATTTATTACCCACTCATAAAGTAAGAGATTGACTAAGGAAAATTCTGTTGTCTTTATTTTGGTTTTGGTCCTTAAATAGTTGTCTAGGACACTACTTTAGGAAATAAAAATTTGGCCCTGACTAAACTATAATGTAAATATTTAAATATTTAAATATTACCATGCTCAAAATTGGATTAGTGGAATCTTAAATGTGCCTTTGTATCTTAGTTTCTAGAAAATCCCAACTTAAATTTAATCAACATTTCTGTTGGGTTTTTAAAAATTTACTTCTTTTTATTACCTTCTCTACTGTGTTTAGATAACTGAAGGGAAGAAATACTTTGTGTTATACAACTCACATCTTGGATTATAGGAAGAAAACTGACCTCTTACAGAACCAGATCTGTTTAGAATGTTTTCTCCTACTTCATTCATGTGTGAATATGTGTTGGGCATCTTTCTGTAAAGTTATAAGCACTTTTTAAGAAAGAAGACTGTTTCACTTCTTCATGGATTTAATAAAGAGCCTAGGACTGATCTATATCCCTTACAAGTACTTGACCAAAATAGGTTCACTTGACTTCTCAAAAAATCCTAGGCTTTGGTCAAAACTGTGGACATTGAGAAGGCATAGCACAATTGTAAATAAATTTTATTAAAGTGAGTCACACAGTTCATTTTAAGGACGAGCTCTTAGGATTATACTTTTTTTTTTTTTTTTGGTGTGGAAGTAACCATCGGGTCTATTCTTCTTTTCCTATTTTTCAATTTCCCACTAAATGCTAGGTCAGGAATCCAAAGATAGTAGCCTTCCTCAATTAGAAAAGCCTACTTAATTTCATGCATACATTTATTCATCCACAACATTAAAAAGCTGGAATGTAACTTTTTGCTATACACAAATGCAAATGGATATATCTGTGTGCTTATATGTATATATATGACATATATATGCATATACGTATATATACATATACATACATATATATTAAATATTATATTAAATATATATACATATATATTATACATACACATATTAAAATATTACTTTTTAAAAGATGCTTTCCCTTTATTTTAATGAAGGAACCATTGCAAATCGTTCAAAATATTCTTTTTTTTCAAAATACTCACTTTTAAAACTTCATTGAAATTCTACTGTTTCTTATTACTCTCATTTCTCTATGCCAAAGAACATTTTTAATTAAGGTTATATGCATCCAGGGTCATTAATAATCTGCAGATTAATTGCCACCACATGATTGTAAGATGGCTACTCTGGAAAGGTTATAAATTATATTTAAGTTCTAAATTCTAGTCCATTCAAACTGAATGAAAATACAGTGGGGGCTGATTAGCTGAGAAAATTGAGGGAAAGTGAGGTCAAGAAAAGAAATAGGTAAAAAAAAAAAGCAATAGTTAGAGGATACTAGGTTAACTCTCCCATTTTATCTATGTTAGCGAAGTTAGAGTTATGAAAAATTAACCAAATATGAAAGTGTCAACTCAGTTGACTTTAGAAATGTTTACATATGCAGATGGAGATACTATTGTGGTATTTTATTCCAGGTTTTCATAAAGTCTTACAGCTTGTAAACTATGTTAACATCTTAACTTTAAGAATTAATTATATAAGAAATATACGTAATTTCAGATTTTCCTATACTGCACATATAATGGAAAATTATATCAGCATTTTAAAATTACTAATTAGAATTTCTTCATAAATCATAACTTATTAAATAAAATTTCTCTAGATATTACCTTCTATTTCTAGCAGCTACACAACAATATATGTGAAATTTTATTATAAACATCCTCTTTTAACACTTCCAGTACTAATTTACATATTCTAATATCAGTTTTACTTGAGGAATATTACTATGCACATCTGAAATTTGCTACCTGCAGGCCTTGATCATAAGAGCTGCTCTTCAAATAGTCAGAGGAGTTACAATAGAATTTCAGAGTAGGTTATAATAACCCAGTAGTGACTAGATATGCTTTTATTATGTCTTCCTATTTCTATATTATTTTTAGCTGAAGAAAAAAGAATGTAATTATATACAAACAAAAAACAAAAAAAATGGACAGAAGTATTTCACTTAAGAAGGCTAAAACCAGGGCGCCTGGGTGGCTCAGTTGGTTAAGCGACTGCCTTCTGCTCAGGTCATGATCCTGGAGTCCTTGGATCGAGTCCTGCATCGGGCTCCCTGCTCAGCGGGGAGTCTGCTTCTCCCTCTGACCCTCCTCCCTCTCATGCTCTCTGTCTCTCGTTCTCTCTCTCGCAAATAAATAAATAAAATCTTTAAAAAAAAAAAAAGGCTAAAACCATATATACAAAGTTTATAAGAGACTGTAATAAGAATAGGAACTAAGGTATAGGTAATTAGGTCAGTTAATTGCAAAATTCTATTTTATAAAAATAGGGGAGAGAGATGAAGGGAGAAAGGGATATATTACTAAAAAGCCATAAAATAAACCAATTTTTATTTTTTATTAACCCTAACAGAATGACAATTTTTAGCTTTATTGAGATATGTTTTGCATACCACAAAATTTACCCGGTTAAGTTGTGCATACAGATCGATGGTTTGTAGCATATTTATAGATTTGTATGACCATCAGCATAATCTAATTTGGGAATATTGCAACCCCTCCAAAAGAAATCTTGTACGTTTTAACAGTCATTCTCATTCTCCTCTCTGACTTCTCTTCCCATGTACCACCAACTCAAGGCAAACACTAATTTTTGCATCTGCCTATTCTGGAAATTTCACACAAATGGCATAATACAGTATGTGATATTTGTGATTAGCTTCTTTCACATAACAATGTTTTAAAGGTTAGTCCATGAGGTAGCACACATTGATACTTTATTCTTTGTTATTACTAAATAATATTTCCTTAAATGTATATATGAAAGTTTGCTTATTCATTCTTTAATTAATAGACATTTAGTTTATTTCCACATTTGTCTATTTTAAGTAATGCTGTTATAAATATTCTTGTACAAGTTTTTGTGTAGACATATATTTTCATTTCTCTTGGGTATACACAGAGCAATTGAATTGCTGGGTCATATATGGTAACTCCATATTTAGCATTTTGAGGAACTGTCAAATTGTTTTGCAAGGTGGCTGCCCCATTTTAAATTCCCATCAAGAATTTATAAGTTCAGGGACACCTGGGTGGCTCAGGCAGTTAAGTGTCTGCCTTTTGCTCATGTCATGATCCCAGGGTCCTGGGATTGAGTCCCGCATTGGGCTCCTTGCTCAGTGGGGGGCCTGCTTCTCCCTCTGCCTGCCACTCCCCCCTACTTATGTGCTCTCATTCTCTCTCTCTCTATGGCAAATAAATAAATAAAATCTTTTAAAAAATTTATAAGTCCACCAACAATTTCCGAGGTTTCTAAAATTTGTTATTGTCTGTATTTTTGATTATTGCCTTCTTAGTGAGTATGAAATGGTCTCTCACTGTAGTTTAGATTTGCATTTACCTAATGGCTAATGAGGTTGAACATCTATCCATGTGCTTATGGGCCATGTATGTCTTCTTTGGATAAAAATTCTATTTAAATAACTTCTGATTTTTTTTTTTCTTTTTCAAGTTTTTATTTAAATTCTGGTTAGTTAACAAACAATGTAATATTAGTTTCAGGACTAGAATTTAGTTATTCATCACTAATATACAACACCCAGTGCTCATCACAACAGATGCCCTCCTTAGTACCCATCATCCATTTAAGCACCCCTCTACCACCTCCCTTCCAGTAACCCTCAGTTTGTTCTCTATAGTTAAGAGTCTATATTCCGGTTTGCCTCTCTTCCGCCTCCCACCCATGTTCATCTGTTTTATTCCTCAAATTCCACATATGAGTGAAATCATTTCTGAATGACTTATTTCACTTAGCATAATATTCTCTAGCTCCATCCATGTCTTTGTAAATGGAAATATTTCATTATCTTTTATGACTAATATTCATACGTATATATATATACGTATGAATATTATATAAGAATATCACATCTTCTGGGGTGCCTGGGTGGCTCAGTCGTTAAGCGGCTGCCTTCGGCTCAGGTCATGATCCTGGGGTCCTGGGATCGAGCCCCGCGTCTGACTCCCTGCTCAGCGGAGAGCCTGCTTCTCCCTCTCCCTCTGCCTGCCACTCTGCCTACTTGTGCTCTCTCTCTCTCTGTCAAATAAATAAATAAAATCTTTAAAAAAAAAAAAAAAAAAAAGAATATCACATCTTCTTTATTCATTCATCACTTGATGGGTATTTGGGCTCTTTCCATAATTTGGCTATTGTTGATAATGCTGTTATAAACATCAGGGTGCATATATCCCTTTTGTATCTTTGGGGTAAATATCTAGTAGCGCAATTGCTGGATCTTAGGGTAGTTCTATTTTTCACTTTTTGAGAAACCTCCATACTGTTTTCCAGAGTGGCTGCACCACTTTGCATTCTCACCAACAATGAAAGAGGGGTCCCCTTTCTCTGCATCCTTGACAACATCTGTTGTTTCTTGTGCTATTAATTTTAGCCATTTTGACAGTTTGAGCTGATATCTCATTGTAATTTTGATTTGTATTTCTCTGATAATGAGTGAAAAAGCAAAGCAAAGCTGGAGGCATCACAATTCTGGACTTCGAGTTATATTACAAAGCTGTAGACAGTACAATACTGGCACAAAATAGATCAATGGAACAGAATAGAGAACCCAGAAATGAACCCACAACTATATGGTCAACTAATCTTTAACAAAGCAAAAAAGAATATCCAATGGAAAACCCAGTCTTCAACAAATGGTGTTGGGAAAACTGCACAGCAACATGCAAAAGAATGAAAATAGACCACTTTCTTACACCATACACAAAAATAAATTCAAAATGGATGAGAGACCTAAATGTGAGATAGGTACCCAGCAAAATCCTATGGAAGAACACAGGCAATAACCTCTTTGACATCAAAGGTAGCGACTCTTTTCTAGATATGTCTCCTGAGGCAAGGGAAACAAAAGCAAAAATAAACTATTAGGACTTCATCAAGCTTAAAAGCTTCTGCACAGTGAAGGAAACAATCACCAAAACTAAAAGGCAACCTACAGAATGGGAGAAGATATTTGTAAATGACATATCTGATAAAGAGTTAGTATCTAAAACCTATAAAGAATTTATCAAACTCAACACCCCAAAAAACAAATAATCCAGTTAAGAAATGAGAAGACATGAATAGACATTTTTCCAAATAAGACATACAGATGGCTAAGAATTTCCTAATTTTTAAATTGAGCTATTTGACTTTTTTTTTGTTGAGTCATAAGTTTTTTTTTTTATAAATTCTTAATACAAGTCCTATGATATATATATATATATGATTCACAAATATTTTCTCCAATTCTGTGGGTTGTTTTTTCAATTCTCTTCGATGCCTTTACATCTCCATCTCTCACAGTTGGGCGTAGTCTAATTCCTATTTTTAAAAAGTTCCCTACAGTTAACTCATAGAATTTCTGCTTCCCCAACTGAACCCTTTGACATATAGCATTTGACAGAGTTAACTGCCAGTCAGTACATTAATTAGATAATCTCCATTCTTTGCCTGTGTAATACTAAATTATCTATTTCCTTCTTTCCTTTCTTTTCTTTTTTTTTTTCTTTCTGTAACCTCTCTACCAGCTTTTACTGTCATTGATTGCCTATGTCTGTTTCTCTTTATACACTCTGAATACAAATGAATTTTTGGCTCATTGTTCATCTTTGTATTTTCATCCTCAAAGAATTCATCCATTCCCTGAGTTTCAATTTCATTTATTTTTATTTGATTAAAAAATTAATTTGAGTATAGTTGACACACAATGTTACATTAGTTTGAGGTATACAACATAGTGATTCAAAAAGTTATTATGTTATGCTATGCTCACCACAAGTGTGTATACCTTCTGTCACCATAAAACACTATTACAGTATCATTGACTATATTCCCTATGCTGTACCTTTTATTACCATGACTTATTCCATAACTGGAAGCCTGTATCTCCCACTCCCCTTCACCCATTTTGCCCATCCTCCCACTCCTCTCTCCCCTGGCAACCATCAGTGCTTATCAGAGCAAGTGTACATATATATATTCAAACTCTCTTTTTAACATTACCACTTGGATATTCCAACACTATGAAAAGAAGCAAATTGGCACCCTCTCTCTTTCAATAGTACAACACCCCTTCTACCTTGTTTTTCTTTTCTCAATTCAAGATGTCAGTTGTGTCCATCATTGTATTCCATTTGTCTTACCTTTACTCTGCTTGTCCATCCTCAGCACGGAGATTACTATAGCAAACTCATAGTTTCCTATGAAACTATTTCTCTCTTTTCTAAGCAACCCTGCATAATTTTTCAGAATATGTTACAATGAACAAAATTTTGTTTCACATTCTTCCTAGGAAATCGTTTTGTTTTCTTTCTTAATATATTTTATACCTACAGCTCTCCAAATTTATCAGTACTCCCACAACTCCCAGGAACTGATCTTAGACATGGACATTGCAATGTCCTTCCTGAACTTGATATTAATTCTTACCTTTCAACATTTACTCAGGCTGCTTCATTCTACCATTTTTTTTTCCTTTTCCTTTATCGGTATTCCATTTCTTCTTCATTCACCACAATTTTTTCTACTATAGCTTTACCATTCCAGAATTTAAAATTAAAAAAAAAATGTTTCTTCATTCTCTCATATTTGACTAGATTAATTGGTCAGTATTGCTTTTTGTTTTTGTTTAAAGAACTCATAGATTTTCTATTCCCAAGAGTTTTCAAATTTGAGAATGTCTGTTTTTTTTACCTGAATGTCAACTGTTAAGGCATAACTTTCTTTGACTTTTTGTTCTTCAAATTTTGTTGACTCTTCTGTTATCTTTTGTAACTGGGTTTCTGCAAAGAGACCTGGATAAATCAAGTGTTTATCTTGCATTTTTCTTTCTCTCTTTTTCATTTATTCTTTTTTCCCTCCGGGTGTCTGTCACATTTTTTATGTTTGGTAAAATCTTAACAATCATATATTCTGATGTTTAGAGCTTTGTTTTGAATTTTGCCATGCAAGAAGAGCTCTCTATTGTCTGCTATAGTTCACTCTTCATTACATTATCAGTGATTTGCTTTTGATTTTGAGGATTTGTTACATAATTTAGGCCAAGGAAATATTTATTTAGTTAGGACTGTGTATATCTCATTCCAATATGCATTTCATAACTTTGGATTTGAAACATAACTCAGTCCATAGCACTGGAGCTTTGACTTACAAGATTGATGAGTCCCAGTTATTCACTTTCCATGTTTCACCAGTTTCTTCCACATAGCTATTTCTTCAACTGCCTGAGGATATCCATGAAGACTGTTGATTTTCAGATTGGAGTCTGTTGATGAGAATTTTTTTTTCTACATACCAATGTGGCTTCTATGTATAAGAATATGATTAGGAGCCTTTCCACGGTGTTAATACTCCCTCATTTTATCCCCTCTCTTACCTTTCTCTCTCTCTCACGCACACACATACATACACACACACACACACACACACACACACACAGTTATCACCACTTACTGAAGTTGATGTGATCCTTTCTTTGTTTAGGTACTAGGGGCAACGAAGTGTGTATATGTGTGTATACGTGTTTTAGTTCATTATCAAATTACTACAATTTGATTCTGTAGTTTCTGTAGTTCCATTCTCTCCTCTTAAATAAGAATATTCACACATTATGTTAATTATTACAGGTTGTATCTTAAAGAGTTCTTTTTTTAAGAATTGTGACTATAGAGTATTTTAATGAGCTCATTTGTTGATACCAGGCATAGAGAACTACCTTTAAACATATAGCTGTTACACTTTAGATTTGTATGCAACATTTAATTGCATTTGAAATGGTTTACTTTTATCTCAGAATAGGCTATGTTATATTTTGGTGACAAGAAACACCAGATCTGGGGGCGCCTGGGTGGCTCAGTCGTTGAGCATCTGCCTTAGGCTCAGGTCATGGTCCCAGGGTCCTGGAATCAAGCCCCACATCGGGCTCCCTCCTCGGCGGGAAGCCTGCTTCTCCCTCTCCCACTCCCGCTGCTTGTGTTCCTGCTCTCGCTATCTCTGTCTCTGTCAAATAAATAAATAAAATCTTTAAAAAAAAAAAAAAAAAGAAACACCAGATCCCAGTGGCTTTACAACTAAAATTTATTTCTTGCTCCTGCTATTCCATATCAAGTTTCAGTGACTCTTCGGGACAGCTGACTTCCATTTTATGGCACAACGTGCTGGACGGTTTTAAGCTTGTGGCCACTCTCTACCAAGATGTGCTACCATGACCACTGTAAAGGGGAAGAAAGAAGGCTGTTACCTGCAGGCAGACTTCAGTGCCCAGAGGAAAATATGTGGCTATGCTATTTCAAGGGTGTGAGGGCATGTAATATCAACTTGTGCACAAGTGCAGAAGGAATATAAATTAATGTTGTGCAGCATTAAGTACCATGTATATAAACATACTTTTAAAAGGTATTCATATTATTTTTATCTTATAACTGGGACAACAAAAAATGAAATAGGATTTAAAAACTTTCAAATATATAACTAAAGAGAAAGAATAATTTAGACTTTTTTCTAATACATTCCCTTGTAGAGATGGAAGCTTAAAGTATTGACCTGCATTTTACTACTCCTAAAAAAGCCAACACATTTTTCTCAAATGAAAACAGACTAGCAGAAGCTACTGTACTAAAAACAAAACAAAACAAAACAAAACAAAAAACTGACTGACACTGTTTCATTAATTATTTTCTCAATTCTTCCCCGTTTAGTACAATGAAGGTCAATAGATGCTACAGATAGAATTTTTTTTCCAGTTTCAAAAAGTTCGTCTTCTCTTAGTTAATAAATCAGAAAGGAAAACATGAGGGATGGCTTAGAAAATGCTTAAGCACTGAACAAAAACTTTAAATTAAAGATCTAGGGGTGCCTGGGTGGCTCAGTCGTTAAGCATCTGCCTTTGGCTCAGGTCATGATCTCAGGGTCCTGGGATTGAGCCCCGCATCGGGCTCCCTGCTCGGCGGGAAGCCTGCTTCTCCCTCTCCCACTCCCCCTGCTTGTGTTCCCTCTCTCGCTGTGTCTCTCTCTGTCAAATAAATAAAATCTTTAAAAAAAAAAAAAGAGGGCGCCTGGGTGGCTCAGTTGGTTGGGCGACTGCCTTCGGCTCGGGTCATGGTCCTGGAGTCCCGGGATCGAGTCCCGCATCGGGCTCCCTGCTCGGCAGGGAGTCTGCTTCTCCCTCTCCCACTCCCCCCTCTTGTGCTCTCTCTCTCTCTCACTCTCTCTCTCAAATAAAAAAAAAATAAATAAATAAAAAAAAATAAAAAAAAAAAGATCTGTAATTTGCTGTCTATTAATCATAAATAGAGAAACTGAGAAATATGTCAAAATTATAAGTAAATTGAAACAAACAAAACAAGAATGGCAACTTTTGAAGGAGAAATGGATGTTTTATTTAAAAAGCTTAAATATGTAAATATGTGTGTTCTTTGGGTTTTATGACATGGTGCTCAAGCATAAACTGATGAGTTAAGCACCAGGCTAAAAAAGAGAATAGGGCGCCTGGGTGGCTCAGTTGGTTAAGCGACTGCCTTCGGCTCAGGTCGTGATCCTGGAGTCCTGGGATCGAGTCCCACATCGGGCTCCCTGCTCAGCGGGGGCTCTGCTTCTCCCTCTGACCCTCTTCCCTCTCGTGCTCTCTGTCTCTCATTCTCTCTCTCTCAAATAAATAAATAAGAACTTAAAAAAAAAAAAAAAAAAAAGAGAGAATAGCTCCAGAAAGGTAAGTGGGAGAGGAAGAACAGAAAGCAAAGGCAATCTCTGGGGTTGCAGGGTAGGCCAGCTGCTATTTCCAGTGCTGCCTTTAAATACTATAACTTTTTTTGTTTTTCTTTGTTTTAGAAAATGTCATGTACCATGAGCTGCAGCTTTGTTCCAGTTTCACTGCCTGTCATAGTCACCGTTGACAAAGCCAATCTTTTTCCCACCAGTCTGAGTTCAACCGTACTGCTGACTTCCTCCCACAGTGTGGAAAATATATTGCAAAGCAAGGTGCACATTATGCTTACAGCTATTGCAGCAATGCTGGCAATAATATACTGGCAGAACCCCAAGCAACTGCTGTATGTGACAGAGGAGAGTAAACTCCTAAAGCACAGTGCATCCTATATTTTATGTGAGAGTGCGCATTAGTAAACAGCCCTCTATTATGATTGGGAAATCCTCCATTAGCAGCCATAATTTCCAGTGCTTATATCATTTACTATTTACACATTTTAACAATAAAGCAAAGATTTTGTGCATGCATTAATTAGAATGAAGATCTAGATGTTAAAAACAGAATTATAGTAGGGCGCCTGGGTGGCTCAGTTGGTTAAGCGACTGCCTTCGGCTCAGGTCATGATCCTGGAGTCCCGGGATCGAGTTCCGCATCGGGCTCCCTGCTCTGCAGGGAGTCTGCTCCTCCCTCTGACCCTCCCCCCTCTCATGTGCTCTCTCTCTCATTCTCTCTCTCTCAAATAAATAAATAAAAAAAAAAAATCTTTAAAAAAAAAAAACAAAAAACAAAAAAAACAGAATTATAGTAAAAAGATCTTCCATGGTGTAGGGCTTGCACAGTAAATGGAAATACATGTTTCAGGTTTCAGTTTTAGGAAAAAAAATTTTTTTTTGCTTTAATAGAAGTCAGTTTTATAAGCTTAATATTTTTGAGTCTTTATTAACAAAAGGGTAGATTAAAGTTTCTTCCACATGCAGCAAGGGCTAATATTCAAAGGTACAGCATTTTCAATCAGATACCATGTGTTTAAATCCCATCTCTAAAATTTATTGCCTGTATAACCTTGAGCCAGTTGCTCATCAGCTCTGTATTAAATTCTCTAATCAGTAAAATGGAAGAAATAATAATACTTATTACCCGGAGTTGTAGCAAGAATGAAATGAATTGATATGGGTAAGATGACTGAAAGGATGTCATGTAGTAAATACCAAGTAAGCTTAACTATTGTGATTAGAATATTGTCATCCCTTCTTTTGTCTAATCATTGTTTAACGCCCTGCAAAGTCTGACCTTATATTTCCTATTCAAAGGTATTTGAGTCAAAGTCCCTTACTCTGGCACTTAACATTCTCTGTAACTTGAACAATATTAGTTCTTAAACAAGGAGGAATTGAACCCATTAGGAGACATTTGAGGTCAGTCCCAAACTCATCTTCTATTAGCCCACATCACTAAGGAAAGGAAAGCACCATCTCCTCTTTCTTCCATCAAGTACTAGTATCTTAATCTCACTGTCTGACTGTCCTGATTCACTCAATCCTGGTTCCTTGACCATTGTTACTCACTCCTATCCCTTTTTGATATACCCTCTGGAAACTTCATGATATTAGTAACGTTGAAGGCTTTCTCCACTTTATGGAAGTAACTGAAACTTAATCACCTAAGAACATTCAGATATCCCTCTTCAATATTGGCTCCTCCTTCTCCAGCAGATCCTAACCTAAATTCACTCCTTAATTTGGCACATAGGGATATCAGTAGTATGCTTCTATCTTCCTCTCCAGACTCATCCCTGCCAGATACCTACCTCACAAATTATAGGTTAGTATCAAAACATGTCTTCAAGTTTTCTGCAGATGCTGTCACTTTATTTATTTATTCACCCATCCATGCAGGATTTAATTCATCACACATCAATTGAGTATCTGTTGTGTAGACAGCATTATGAAATGTGTCAGCTATTTAGCCATGAACAAAGGCAGATTCTTACTCTGAACTCATGTTGCTCCAAAGGTATGCTATTTCAAACTTTAATTATTTTCCTTGTGTTTTTTTTTTTTCTGATCAACTAGAAAAATTGTAAACATCTTTTATAATTTGGTTGAGAAATTAATTCAATCAGGAAAATTTTTTCACACTTTTGTACCCCTAATCTGAGGTAGATTCCCTTGCTCCTTATGCAAAGATCATGTTCCCCTATATGTCTATTACTAGGTTTATTGGATTATGTGGAATTCTCTGTTCCAAGATTAAGATTTCCTGCAGGTAGGGATCACATTCATATTCATATCTCCAACTCCTAGCACAATGTCTGATATATGTATTAGCAACTGAGTAAGTGATTGATTCTAAATTGTATATATCACTTAAGGAGAGATCTAATACTCCTTTTATCACAGAGACCCATTCAGACTGAAGCATCTCCTAACTGACTCTCTTCGTCATCTACCACAAAATCTAACTCTGAATTTCAATACTCAGTGTTTTGAATAAGTAAATATTAGTCTTATTTTCCAGGCACAATTAAAATCTTACAAAATCAGTATAAGACAGAGATTTATCATTATTTCATATCCCCTACTGACCTATATTAGTGCTGGAAACAAAATAAGTAATTTCTCTGTATAAAAATATAAGATGTCAACCTCACACCTGATGCTTTGCAAATTTCAAGTGGAAGATACTTGAAGGTACTTTTATTAAAGATGACTATAGTCAGAAGTGAAACTGGGACATCATTGGATTAATGTAAAATACAAAATTAGGGTCAGCATGCCTAATGTTTTCTCAATTTGATAATATGTGGCTCCAATCGAATATTATCATCTCAAATCTAATATGAAAATAAAATAATGGTTTAATTTAGACTCAATCTTACTCACTATGGAACAACAGACTAATTTATCTTTGAGATCCTTTTGTGAATGATATCTACGTTAGGGTCCCTTTGTGTAGTATTACTATTTTTTAATTATAAATTATTTATTTAAAAACCTACAAAAGCTTAAGTTTGTACTAGTGAAATATGTGTTTACTGTGTTTTCTTTTTTTTTAATTTTTTTTAAAGATTTTATTTATTTATTTGAGAGAGAGAGAATGAGAGAGAGCACATGAGAGGGGGGAGGGGCAGAGGGAGAAGCAGACTCCCTGCCGAGCAGGGAGCCCGATGCGGGACTCGATCCCGGGACTCCAGGATCATGACCCGAGCCGAAGGCAGTCGCTTAACCAGCTGAGCCACCCAGGCGCCCATTACTGTGTTTTCTTGACAAAGGAACTGAAGTTGATACAGGCCGGGTGTGTGAAAGATGCTTTTGGAGCTCAGAAAGGGAAGCTATTTTCAGAGATGGTCACAATATATGAAGAGACTTAAAATAATATAAAATGTTAATAGTTCTTTAATTGAGTGTGATTATATGATCATTTACATTTGTGGACCCCTCTCAGCCTAATTTTCTGGTCCATTTAGAGATGAAAGGTAAGGAAATGCAGACTCATAAATGTTTAATTTATTATTTAATCACACTTCTAGCAGGTCTGACCAAGAAGACCTTACACTTCCCCTGGTCTTGACTAAACTTTAGGCAGGTTTTGTTTTTCTTAGAGAAATTTTTTTATAAAATTTTCAATTATAAATTCTTTCTCTGCCCCTTTGAGATGTAAATCTTCTGCAATCCAGAAATGTCTTTCTCAAGGACCTAAGACCCATCACTTTGAAATGTAATCATAAAGAAAGACAGGGTCCCTATCCACCAAACTCTGGGAGGGTGGGAGCCTAGCTTCAGTAAAGGTCAATTAACAAACACAGATGGCCTAAGCACATGGACTCACCTCCCACCTAATACCCTCCAGTACTCTTCCATTATCTCACTTTACCTTTGAAAAAGCACGGAGTTGAATTCAGTCTCTCTCCCTGATTGCGATAGTCTTGAATAAAGTCTTCCTTGTCTGCTTAACTAGTCTGATACAACTTTTCTTTCAGAATTCTTAGGAGGTGCAAGGCCAATAGTCCAAGAAATATACAAAATCTGTCACCACTCCTACTCTTTTTCTCACTTGTATTATCTTACTTCATATTTTCCTAATTTGGGCTGATTAGTATTCATATTGTCTAATCTCAGTTTCAAGTAAAATATATGGAACAACTCTCTTTCTCTTTTTTTACTTCATCATTATTTTAAACCAAGTTCTTTAAAAATCTTTTTTGATCTTTAAATAAGGCTATGGGAAGTGTGAGTTTATCAGAAATACGTATGAATACATGCCTGAAGGCAGTTTAAATGAGGAAAGCAATTTGAGTTCCTCAGACTTGACCTAAAATGTGTTGCATAAAATACAAATTAGTTAACCCACTTAGAAAAGAACTTATTCAAACACTGATTCTGAGAGGCACAAATCTGGAAGTGAACTGAAAGTGAGGCCTGGACTCAGAGGCAGATCTTGGTCAGAGAGCTGCCATCCAAACCTCGGTTCTGCTCTAGGCTAACTTGTGAGGTGTGGACTTCAGACTCTTTTATTTCAAGATTATTCCCTTAACTCCTCTCCCATCTCATGACCCCTCACTGCAGACTTTATTACAGAACCTCTCACATAAACACCTTAACTGAATTTATCTCCTCAGGAAGTCACCATTCTATTTTTACCAAGTCTCTCCACTCCATTCTATTCTTCCCAGGTTCTGTTCACTGATGAGTCAATCTGATGAGTGATGTGAACAAGTGAGCTTATTAGGTTGCCTTTACAGGTACCATATTTGTGTTTTAACAGGGACCTCTGGAGAGAGAAATTTAACCCTATGGTGACCATACCATACATCTTGACTAACCCAGTAAAGTTAAGTGTAAGTACTCATACTAAGCCCTTTCACTCTCAACAGTACCCCAGTCTGGACATAAATTTAAATGGGCACCCTCTGTATTTCAAAAAGTGCCTCTAATGATGGAAGTTTCAGATATAAAGGCAAAGTGTTGGGGGAGAATACTGCCAGATTCTGGGGACTTCAAAATCATAACATAAGGGGAATTTTCTAAGGTTGCTCATATTTAAATGAAGGGGGAATGGGTTAGCCTGGTGATGGGTATTAAAGAGGGCACATACTGAATGGAGCACTGGGTGTTATACACAAACAATGAAGCATGGAACACTACCTCAAAAATTAATGATGTAATGTATGGTGATTAACATAACATAATAAAATAAAATAAAAAAGAAAAAATAAATAAAAAATAGAGCATTTAAGTATTTTAATGAATAATTTTAAAGTATTAATAAAGTAATATCATTGCTGTTGCTCTAAAAATATTTAGGCTTAAAAAAACATTGCATTAACCAGAAAACAGACTTGTAACTATAGAGAACAAACTGAGTGTTACTGGAGGGATGTGGGTGGGGGGGGGATGGAGAAAATAGGTGATGGGGGTTAAGTAGGGCACTCGTGATGAGCACTGGGTGTTGAAGTGATGAATCACTAGATTCTACACCTGAAACTAATGTTACACTGTATGTTAACTAATTGGAATTTAAACAAAAACTTGGGGAAAAAAATCCCACAGCATTGCCATTCACTCAGCCTCAAGGGTTTAATTTGTTTTTTATGTTCCTATCAATTCTTCCTGCCCCTCTTGAATATTACACCATTCCACATTGTGGTCGCTTCATATTTATTTTATATTATTTCTCTATGGGTAACTGTTTACACTTGTTTCCCTAACTAACTCCCATGCCCATCTTTTATCACTAATGATTTATTCTGCATTTTCCTAAAATGATAATTTTATTGTTTTTGAAGACATCTTTAGTTTATAACTGCGTGAATTATGCAAGCATACACTGTACAACTATTAGTGGTACATACCCAACTTTCTGCTAGAAATCAAATACAGTTGTCTTGATTTCATTCTCAGAACACTCTCATGAGTTTCCTAATATTATCTCTAATTACGGATGATAATACTCAATTTGCAAGTAACACCATGACAATGAAGGTCATCAAAATCTTTTCTAACCACTGATTATTCCAGAGCTTCTTGCCACTGCTTCCTTCATTTTTCCCCAAAGAAAGTGCTTGCTCCAGCCATTTGAAATATCTTGCATCTCCTAGAATCTCTTATGTCTTCCACATTTTTGTGTCTCTGAACTTCAAATTACTTCTGCTCAGAATGACCATTTCTAATTTCTCTCTGGAAGATGCCACCTTGTGTTAGAAGAATAAGAGGAGTTCTCAATGCATAGCATAATGTTCATATATTTGCTATAGCATATCTGCAGTGTGTATGCTGTATGTCTATACCTGTGTATAGTTTTTTTAAATTTTTCTAGCCCACTAGATTAAAATGTCTTCAAATAAAGAATCAAAGGTCATTAATTTTTTGTTCATAGTTCCTAACACTATTTTAAGCACATTATAGGTGCTCAGAAATGTCTGCTTTGATTAGTGAGTGAATGAATAACACTTTATGATGTTGATATTTGGTATTATGAAGTCAAAATACTATACAAATTACTGCCATTAGAAAAGATCAATGAGGAGCGCCTGGGTGCCTCAGTCGTTAAGCGTCTGCTTTCAGCTCAGGTCATGATCCCAGGGTCCTGGGATCGAGCCCCACATCGGGCTCCCTGCTCCGCGGGAAGCCTGCTTCTCCTTCTCCCACTCCCCCTGCTTGTGTTCCTGCTCTCGCTATCTCTCACTCTGTCAAATAAATAAATAAATAAACTCTTAAAAAAAAAAAAAGAAAAGATCAATGAGTTGCATCTAGCCATTGTTACATAGTAATCACTATTTCAATTTGATACTTTAATGACCTGACAATAAAGAAAATAATTCAGAACTGTGTTTTCTGAATTGATATTTTAAATTTGATTTTAACTACAAAAAGTGGGAAATAGTAAAATAAAAGATTTTCTTAATAGATTCCAAGCCTATTTTTCATAACATTACATTTTTGGCAGCTGATCCTTATGGGATAAAAATGATGTGAATCTAATAATAAAATGTAAGCTAGCAAACTCTATTTCCTACAGAATACTCTATAAAATAAATTACAAGAAACCAAACTCTTCTAGACAGTAAAGATGGATAATTCCAATTTATCTTATTTCGTGAGTAAAAATATACCTATCATAAATCCTTTCTTTTAACATAAATGGCTACTGTTAAATTTCTGATGATGCTACCTCCCACAAATTATCACCTAAGAATCTTTAAAAAGAAGCTGAAATATATTATAGATGATTTCGTTCTTAGCATTCATATTGATCCATATACTACATTTGAATTATTGCAATCAATTTTCCTTCTAAAACATATTTTATGTAATGATCATAATACCTCATACTAATTCATCATCATGTTGCAAATGCCAAGTACATTTAAATATAAAAGCTGTATTCATCCATAAGCAATAAACATCTATTGGTCTTGCCAGTATAGAAAATGTGTGTTCAAACCATAAGAGCAAGAAAAACTTATATTAGTTGACACAGAAATCAACAATTATGTTTCTCCTCTTTTCCTTTATTTTCTCTGTTTTACCATATGTCTTCTATATCCCTTACCTTCCTGGGCATTCATATAGTTCCCTTTTCCACCACTGGTAGAAGTATATGAGATTAAAAAAAAAAAAAAAAAAAGATAAGTATTTAATAAATGAAAGGAACTATACTTGGCAGTTTACATAAATTGTTACATTTGTAATATAGGTCTTATTTCCCTTACTTTTTCATGTGAGGAAACAGAGGTGCAGTAACAGGTGCATGATGTCTTGAGTGATGCTAACAAATGGTATAGTAACTTAAAGGGAAATCCATTGTAAAAGTCAGAGATGGCTTCATGAAAGAGGCAAAGTGAAGGAAAGGTATGACATGTTAGAATTTGCATAAGGTAATAACTAGTGGAGAATTTGTTTAAGGGAAAAGCTGGTGATAAACTTGACTTAATTACATATAGATTATGAAGAGTATCAAATGCTGGATTGGAGTATGAAATTTATTTGTTTATAAATGGGATTTCTTTTTAGGTTTTATATGATGCTTTAATGTATGTTAAGCTACATTTTAAGATCATTGTCCTAAGAACCATAGAGAATCTATTGGAATAAGAAGAGATGCCTGGCGCCAGTTGGAGAATTTTTCAATAATCTATGAAGAGAGTGAAGAATAGACTATGGCTGTGACTTTGGAAGGAAATGGAAGGAAAATGTAAATAAATCTGAGAAAATGGGAAGACTTGAAAATGATAGATTACATACAAAGGTTATCTAGAGATGGGAAGGGAAACAGGTGTTCAGGGCAAGGGGAATTTACCTGGTCTTCAAACTTAGCAGATAAACTAAGGTGTCCCTAATGACTTACATCCTACTGAAATCATTCCCCTGAATGCAGGTGGAACCCCTGACTTGCTCCTTTCTAAAAGGCCACTGACAAATGATGAACTGTCACTCTCTCAATTAACTTATGCTCTACAGCAAAGGTTAAGAAATTTTACTCTTATTTCATCAAACTGAAGAGAGAGAGAGACATTCTTGCTAACTTTGAAGAAGCAAGCTACAATGCTATAAGAAGGTCTATGAAAAGGGTTACATGGCCAGGAACTATGGGTCTCCTCTAGGTGCTGAGATTAGTCCTGGACAATAACAAGGAAGAAAGCAGGAACTTAAGTCCTAAACCACAAGGAGATGAATTTTGCCAATAGCCTCAGGAGCTTGGAAGTGGATTATTTCCCAATCGAGTTCCCAGATGTGAATGTAGTCTGAGCTACATCTTGACTGCAGCCTTGTGAGATCCCTGGACTAATTTTTTTTTTCCAAAATATTAACCCATGAAAATTAGGAAATAATAAATATGTGTTGTATTATGAAATAATAAACATGTATTATAAGCACTAAGTTTATGGTAATTTGTTATGCAATAAGAAGAAACTAATATACCAAATATATAATTGCGATAATCCCATCTGTTATTTGGCACAACTCCCAAACTACTAATTAGATCATTCTCTTGTTGCATAAAGGCTATGATGGGGTGAAAGCTGAGTGACAGCCTCAGCAACAGCTCCCTTCTGCACTCAAGATAATAAATAAGAAAACAAAAATCATGTCATGGTGGCACAGTGGGAAGGTTCTAAAATTAAATGCATTTATGAAGTATATAGAGAATGAAAGGCTGGGGATCCCTATGATTTCTCCACTTAATTCACCAGGTTGGTTCCTGCAGTAAAGCCTCCAATCCTGGATGACACTAACCTTCTACAAATTTAACTTAGCAGCAATACTTTCACTCACCATACCAGATGTGATAACTGCTAGAGCAGATTTTTATGCTCTTCAGGTCTTGGCATATAGACATTGACTTTGTGAATGCATTCTTTTCTATCCTTATCATAAAAAAAAGGATAAGGCACAGTTTGCACCCACATGGAACAGACAATAATATATATATCCAGCCTAGCACAGAGGAGTATGCTAACTCTTCAATTACATATAATAATATTGACCAAAGAGATTGAGACTATCTAGACATTTTGCAGAACATTAAAATGACCCATTACCTTAATGACATCATGCTAATTTGGTTACATGAGCAAGAAATGCCTAGCATGTTAGAGGCCTTGGTTGATACATCCACTCTAGAGGGTAGAGGGTGAACCCTATGAAAATCATCACATCGCATTACCACTTCATTCACTTCTTCAGGAGTTCTGCGGTTAGGGCCATTTTGGCACGTGATGTCTAAAATAAAAGACAAATTAGAACATCTTGCCCATGACTATAAAGAAGTGTTTATAACTCCTTGCAGAACTTTTCACATTACAGAGGTAATATATTTTACATCTAGGAATATGGCTCAGGTCCATGTTTTGAGTGACATTAAGGCTGCGGGTTTTGATTGGGGTATAGAGGAAGAAAGGGCTCTGAGGAGGTCCGGTCTGTGGTGCAAGCAGCCCTGCCCCTTGGGACTTGTGATCTGCCCAAATCTGTGAGCGTAGATGTATCAGTGGGTGGAAAAAGACATGTGACATTTATGACAAGCCTTAGTAACAGAACAATGATGCAGGACCCCAAAGATCTAGAGTAAGGTCGTACCATCTTTTAAAAAAACATCCTGTGGTATGTCCTGGGCATACTATAAATGAAGCACACAAGCATATGGCTTCAAGTGACCATAATTTTGGAATTCTAATTATGAACTAAATTATTTCTGTTCATCAAGTCATTAAGGTTGGGCAAGGCAAGCAGTAGTCCATTATAGGATGCAATCAGTACATCTGGGATAGTACAAACAAGACCAGAGAGCAAAAGCAGTCTGCAGAAGCAAACTATTTTGAACCCATTATCATCCACCATATTGTACCATCTCCTCTCCTTTAGCTCACACTCATTGCTCTATAGAAAGAGCAACTAACAGGGCACCTGGGTGGCTCAGTCGTTAAGCGTCTGCCTTCGGCTCAGGTCATGATCCCAGGGTCCTGGGATCCAGCCCCGCATCGGGCTCCCTGCTCGGCGAGAAGCCTGCTTCTCCCTCTCCCACTCCCCCTGCTTGTGTTCCCTCTCTCGCTGTGTCTCTCTCTGTCAAATAAATAAATAAAATATTTAAAAAAAAAGAAAGAAAGAAAGAGCAACTAACAGAGAAAGAAAAAGCCATTAAAAAAGTTAGCTCAGTGGGTGCCTAGGTGGCTTAGTCTGTTAAGCCTCTGACTCTTGATTTCAGCTCAGGTCATGATCTCAAGGTCCTGAGATCCAGCCCTGTGTTGGGCTCCATGCTCAGTGGGGAGTCTGCTGGGGTTCTTTATCTCCCTCGACCCCTCTCTTCCTCTAAAATAAATAAATAAAATCTTTAAAAAAAAAAAAAAGGTTAACCCAGAATCTGTGTAAGCTGAAAATGGAAAACAGCTGCATTACATCCTCACTCAGGCATAGCCCTGAAAGATATATGAAAGAATACTTTCCAAAAAGGGCAGAGCTTTGGTGCTGTACTTCATCACCTACTTTGTATATAAACGGGCATGGCAAAGGGTTGAATATAAATGAGATAATAAAGGATTCCATAAAGAACATGAAGTTCTCAAAGGAAGAAAACCCGTGCCTGAGAAGCAAGCTGGAGTTCCACAGAATGGTCAGCTCTGGTTGCCACCCAAGTCACGGTAGGTGCTTCGTATGGAGAGAACAGTAAGCATGAAGAGCAGTGAGTGTGGCAGGAGGAGGTGACCGCTGCTCTTACATGAGAGAGGGCAGGAAAGTATATGCTGAAACAAAGCAATCCTCTTGGGTTCCTCTTGATATTCCCTTATCTGATTGTGATGCTAAATGTTTAAATGAAGCAAACTTAAGACCATGTTTCAAGGGGCTGGGACACCTTGAAAATTATCCTAATGTCATCATCCCCACAGGTAGCTAAGACTAACAGAGGTGTTCATAGACTGTGAGGGGAATCCAGAATGGACAGTGGAGAAAGGAGGTGATAAATATGAGCTATAATCCAGAGGTCAGCTGTGGAGTTGAGACTTGTAGTTCATTCTTTAACTTTTCCTTTTCTAAGCTTTTCCCAGAATCCTAGAGGAGTTGCTCTCTGAACAAAGAAGTGGATCTAAATGGCAGAAGAGATTGACCTATGGGCTAGGAGCTCTCCATTCAGTGATGGACTTAAGGCCTCTATTGCTGCCTGGGCTACAGCCGACAGCTAATGTTCAGCCTCTTTAGGGATGCTTCGGCATACATATCTGCCTTTTTCACAATGACATCCCTCCTATTGGCCAGTAGATGGAAACAAGGACACAAAATATCTGGGCATTTTACCTCAATGTGGGGCTACTCTGGAGGGCTATTTAACATCAGTTGGCTAAGTCTTTGGGGTCCATCTTGCAACTCCTCTCCCTGATCACTTTTGCTTCCTTCCTCCCCTTCCACTGTGTACTCCAGTAAACTTCCTGCCTACTACACTTCATCTTAATCTCCTTTCTGGAGAACCCAAACTGCTACAACTGCCATCATATAGACCGTGTATATTTTCAGAAATATGACCATCCCACAAAATGTCCATGCTATAGAAAGCATTATTTACATTTTCTTACAAATGTCATTATTTTGTGTAATATTTCTTTTTTTTTAAGATTTTATTTATTTATTTGAGAGAGAGAGACAGAGATAGGGAAAGAAAGCATGAGTGGGGAGGAGAGAGAGAAGCAGGCTCCCAATGTGGGGCTCAATCCCAGGACCCTGAGATCATGATCTGAGCCAAAGGCTGATGCTTCACCAACTGAACCACACAGGTGCCCCCTGTAATATTTCTAAATCACACTTCTCTTGATGGTATTTCTTTGTTTAGTGCTTTTAAGTAACTGTCCTTCCCAATCATTGCCTCCCAACACTGATTTCAAGAAAAACTTAGTGTGGTAGCTTACTACTTTTTCTGCTACCTGCCATCATCTAACTGATATACATTGTATGAGTTACTTAATCTCTCTGGATTCAGCTTTGTTATCTAAGAATAATGAACCAAAGATATAAAATTAAATCCATTGCAATATTGTGCACTAAAATGGTGATAGTCCATCTGTAATATTGGTAAAATAATTTTTAATTCAAGTCTGTGATTTGTATAAGGCACTAGGTGGGTTGGAGGCCTTAGTTTTGAAGCAAGTTTTCTTGAGATCAGAAATTTTTATCCAGTATTCTTTAATAATGAGGCAATCCATTGACCTACAGTGTTAAATAAAACAAAGACACTGCCATTAGCCATATATATATGTACTTGTAAAACCAAATTCAATCTTTGCTTTATTCTTACCAGCATAGTCTTTCTTTGTTCAATTTAGGCTTGGAAAACAACCATTTTTTCATTGTAGGCTACAAAGAGTGATAGTACCTTCTAAAAATTAAATGAGGTTGAGATTATTTAAAGATCTTTTATGTGAAGTTTAGAAGCTTAAGATACTGTGTGTGCCCTGAAGAAATCTCATCATTAGATGCCTTTGAAAGACCTTATTTGTGTTTCACTCTGTCTTGATATGTCTTTAGTTTCTTTAATCAATGAACACAACTGCTCCACACAGCCCCTAGGGCAAGAGTTGCCATAAATAGTCAGTTTTCAGTGTAAGAAAAAAGCAAGCTGAAAAAGTGTTCCAGAATATGTTTACTAGTATCTCTGACAGAAGTATTCAATCACCCTATAGCTACCACACACTGTGAATGGCAAATGCATCTTGTCAATGAAATCAGCGTCCTACATATTTCCTCCGTTCCCTAATTAAATTTTGGTGTAAATCTTTAAAAGGGAATGATTGAAGCATTTTTGATATTTGTTTGGTTAGGCAGGTATGACAACAAACTCCAAATTCCCAATTTGTATAGATTTCCTCTATCTACGGCTTAAATAGTAAAACAAATAATTGAATAAATTTTCAGTGTCTTTAGCCTATTAGATGAAGCCTGTGAAGGGTAGAGAAAGAGCTAGTAGAGAAGACTTAATTGTAGACTGAAGAGTAATTCTATATGTGTCAATGCATTCTTGACATTACACTATGTAACTTAAGAATATAAGCTTTTTAATTAGGCAACTCTGGGTAATGTCTGAGTTCTGCCATCCACAAATTATGTAACTTGGCTAATTACTAAACACTACTTACTTCAGTAGTCTCTTTTATAAAATGAGGATATTAACTAACAGTACTTACCTCCCAGGATTGCTTAAAATATAAAAAGAAAATGCATATAAAGGAGTTGGCACAGAGTTTGCATGTAATACATTTTAGCACTTCTTCTTCTCCTCTTTTCCTTCCTTTTTCCTCTCCTCCTCCTGCTATTCCTTAGTCCTACTGTTTTGTGATGGAACGAGGAATCTGAAAATGTAGTAACTTTTTTTTTTTTTTTTTAAGATTTTATTTATTTGATAGAGAAGCAGAGAGAGAGAGCACAAGCAGGGGAAGCAAGAGAGGGAGAGGCAGGCTCCCCGCCAAACAGGGAGCCCGATGCAGGACTCGATCCCAGATACCTAGGAGCATTACCTGAGCCACTTAACTAACCAGGCAGCCACTTAACCAACTGAGCCACCCAGGTGCCCCTCAGGTATAATCTTTCTGTAGAAGCCTTCCCACATTACCAATTTAATTCATTCCAACATGTGATTCTATCTAAATATACTATTTTATTCTTCTCTTAGCCTTTAAGATCACTATATTATTTATCTACTTATTTACTATTTTATAAGTAATTTCCAATTCCAGTGTCTGTCCATGAGAGAACAGACTTTGTCTTGCCACACTCTATCTATCCTGGCATCTAATAGGCCCAGTGTAAATGTTTGTTGATTTAAGAATAAATTCCTTCCTCTTCCTGCTTGTTCATCAAAAGTATCAGCAGTTTATTCTGAAAAAGACCATCAGAAAATTCTGTTCATGCAACATAATACAGTTTATTAGACTTATTGTAGCAAGGGAGAATAATACCTGACTAAGGTCTTCTTAGAAATGAAAATTGGGGTATGGTATAGTTAAGCTTTTAGGGCTTGAATTGAGTGATTTGAGGTGAGGCTTACAGAACTGGCAAGTAGCGTGATTACTATTATGATGTAATTGTTTTGGATTGATGGGCACAGCAAGATGAGGAACTTGAAATGAGTCATGATAAGTAAGCTGTTCAGTTGTTCTGGCATCTTATTTTCTAGGAACTGATATTTTCTGCAGTAAGCATCTGAGTTATTTTTGCTTGTTCTCAGTATTGCTTGGTAAAGAACAAGAAATTATGCTTCATCCAAGAATTGTTTAACACAGAGACCAGGAAGTGTTACCAGACCCAATATTAACACAGGGACAGAAAATTATTTGGTTTCGGTTATTAAGGCTTTGTTTGCTTTGGACACATGAATTCCTTTCTTATTTTTGCACTATCATTACTTCTGTATATTACAGTTTGACTCAATTTTGATTTAAGTTTTCATTTGTTTTTGCATGACAACATTCTAGAGCTCCTATTACTTGCACTTTTTTCTACCTCCTTTACAGAATAAAGTTGTATCGTTCCCGCACGTTCAATACATATCAAAATTCAGTCCTAAGCTTCCTTGCAATTTTTTGTCAGCCCTTATTCACTCCGATATAGCAGGTATTGTTACATCTTCAAACATAATCTGTTTGCAGTTGACTCCTGAATATTAAATTTTTATTATGGCTTCTCTCCTAAGAGTTAATCCATTCTCACAAACTAGTTCACGTTTCTAAGGTATTGTTCCATCTTCACACCTTTGTATAACTAAATATTGACCAGTGGACATCCTCTTATAGTGTTTTTTGAAAGTTCCTTTAAAGGTTCCATTGGAAATGAATTTAACTCTGTTCTCTATGGAGACTCCTCACCCCCATCCCATTATCATTTTTAGGTGGCATTAGCAACAACCAGTTCCAGTGTCTCCCATGATAAACTTTGCTTCCTTCCCATGGCTGAGAATATAGTTTAGTCTCTTTATTAACTGATATCTGATCTTTATAAATAGATTATTCTATGGTCTCTTAACTACTTTTCTTCAACCTTACCAGATTCATCAGTTTAAATTCTCTAAAAATCTGCTTTGAACTTGTTATTCAAAAAATCTTCAGAGGGACCTGAGTGGTTCAGCTGGTTGAGCATCTGACTCTTGATTTTGGCTCAGGTCATGATCTCGGCTCAGGTCATGATCTCAGGGTCATGGGATGGAGCCCCACACTGGGCTTCTCACTCAGCGGGGAGTCGGCTTGAGATTCTCTCTCTCCCTCTGCCCCCCCCCAACCATGTGCCTTTGCATGCTCTCTCTCTTTCTAAAAAAAATTAAAAAATAAATAAATAAGTCTTAAAAAAAGAAAAAAGAAAAAAGCTTCAGTGACATGAAATTACTGATAATTTAACATCGCATCACCTTAGTTTAATATGTATGGTTACTTACAATAAGTCCCTTAGTTAATTTTTAGTTAAAAAATTCTATTCACTGTACTAGCCATGCCGGCCTACTTGCTATGCCTTGAATATGCTGTTCATTTTTAAACTTCATTCTTGATCGCATATTCTCCCTGCTTAGAATACTTTCTCTCAGTTCTGTTCATTTTTTAAATCCATTTCAAATCCCTCTTCCGTGACACCTTCCCAAAGTTATATAATCCTCAGGGTCAGCTAAATCTTGGAATTTAACAGACTCAATGATAATGTTCATTTGTAATGCATAAATGTATTACCTTGACATTGATTGTCCTTTCATTGCTTTTATTTGTATTTACTTTTTCTCCCATATTAGATATGTAAAATCTCATGATTAGAGAGTTTGTCACACACACTTTTAGATACTCTGAAAACTACTGTGTACCTACATAGTTTACAACAAACATCTTGTGTGTTGAGTGCCATCATTTTAGAGATTTGACATTCAGTAAGGCGCTGGCGTGGTTTACAGAAAGCTCTCTGAAGGGTTAAAGCCATGCGGTAGAAACATAGAGTGATCTGGTTCACTAGGAGTTAAAAGACATGTGAATGAAATAAACAAGGTGGAACATCAGAGAATTGTTCTGAGATGAAAAGTACCTCCAGGCCCTTCAGGCAGCACTGAAAATATCCTTATTCAATAGGCTATAGTAATGCTCAGCTTTCTCTTACATAATGTATTGTCTTTGTTTCTATCCTATTAAATGTATGAAATATATTGAAGTCAATTTGTTTCTAGTCTCTTCATGAAAAAAATACATATAGTTTATCATCTTCTAGGACTCTTCAAAGTTATAAAAGACGAAGAAACTACATTTTCAAATATTTTGCACATAAAACTATTTCCAAAGTAAAACCAGGAATATTTTCCATTAGCAACTGAGTTTCCTTTAGGGACACTATAAATACGTTTATTACTTTATTGCTCCAATTTCTGCTGCTTGAATAGATGTGGCATAATAGCAGAAAATAACACATAGTAAGTCTTCAAGAAGTCCATATTCATTAAATTTAAAGGTACAAGGTAATAAAATTCAGTTTTCTCTCTTACTTATTTTCATATCTTACTTATTATTTAGTTAAGTGAATATAATTTTTTTTTTCTAGTATCTAATTGTTTTTCTAGAAAATGAAGCTCACAGGGGAATTCCTGGAAGATACTTCAATTCTATGTACTAACTAAAAAGACATTTCCCATGCATCTATTAATTAATTTTGAAAAAGTATTTCCCACATGTTCTGAGGACTCCTAGCCTCATGCGATCATAAAATGTGGTGCAAATAAATAAATAAATAAATAAACATAAAAAATAAAAAAATCTGTGCTCACATACATTGGGGAAAGCTGCTCAACTTTCATTTGGAGAGTCACATTGCACATTTCAATTATAAAGGTTCTGAAGAGACTTGAAGGAAATAAACTTGTTTCTTTTATATTTAAGCTAGAATTTCCCTAGCACATTATTTATATTTCTTTAGAGTAGTATATTTCAAAATATATCTGTTGAAGAACAGTTTTGTTTTGTTTTTGTTTTTGTTTTGTCTCTAAGCCATCATGGTATAATGCTTCTATAAAATACTATGAAAATGTAACATTATAAACATATACTAAAAAAAAATTCATGTTTTCATTTTTAGCTTCAATAGGGATAAAGCAATACTTCCACATTTCTAGAAAATTCAAAATAGTTACACTCAGTTTCTCATTGTAGACTGAACCTGGTTCACAGACCATAGTTTTATTAGCATAAATATAGAATACATTGGTTTCCAGGGTTCTAGAAAATTCTTAAGTTAGCTATAGAATAATTGATAAAACATAAAACATAAAATTATTAACTTTAAATTTTTTCAGTAAACTCCACTTACTTGTGATATATCATAGTTATTATTTTCCATATTAAGAAGAAAATAACCCCTGGTCTAGCTGGTTTCCTACACTTTCTTCAATCTACTTTCCTTTAGATTGCCTTTTCCTACATGTAAGTTTATTTGTGGTGAGTAACAGAGCTCACACTTTGTTATTGTTGTTCCTTCTGCAACTTATAGATTGACCTTGTTGTGCATTGCAGTTCATTAAGCTGCTTTTGGTCTAATTTATTATTAGAAGGTCAATTGGCATTGGGCATAAATGATTAAGGATCTGACAGGAGAGGGCAGAGGATCAGAGATTAGCTAAAGTGAAGGATAGAACAGTGACTATAATAATGTCTTGTGTATCTTCTTCAGGGACTTCTGATGTTCACTTAATGTTCATCACATAATGACTGTTAAAAGATAGGGACACTGAGATCCTAAAACTGAGCTCACTTAATGTCAGAATCCTCAGTGTCTTCACAGAATTTGATTTGGACATAGGCATAATCTATCTCTAGCAGCCAGTCAGCCTTGCCCAGTTCTCTTGCCATGACCGAGAGAAGTTAAATGGTCTACCTCATTGGTTCCTAAATTCTGCATTGCAGCATGTGATTTAGTTCACTTTTTGTGGGAGATTTGATATATATATGTAAAATATAAATTTATGTATAAAATATATAAATTATATCCCCCAGACCTCACACAAAAACATCCTAGTTCAGGAATCTTAAACAGAGCTGAGTTTTGTGTCACTACAAATCCCCAATGCCATTCTGATATGCAATCATTTTGGGAAATTAATTTACCATTGGATAACCTTTTGATAAGTAGGATTATTTGGCCCAAGGCACCTTCTCTCAAGCTAGCCTTCATACTCACTAAGAAGATTTGGGGGGGGGGGTTCGGTAATAAGACTTAGCAAAAGTAGTGGCATCTCAGCCATTACAAGATTGCATTCTTCTGTCTGTATATAAATTATTTTTCAAGGTCTGAGCAACCACATATATGAGTGTAGCCCATGGAGTTCTCCCAAAGATTTTAGTAATAGCTACTATTATTTAAGTGTAAAAATTGATCCAAGGATGTGTGCAGATTATTGAATGCTTCCACATGTGACTTTCAGATCTTCCAGTTCCACATTTTTCTGTCTCTGCTTCATTTACTATCTCTAAATAGCTTTATTTTTATTTATTTATCTTTATCCCTAATCTTTGCCTTCTTAGTTATGTCTGCTTCTGATTTATTGAGTTATTGGTGCCTCTTCTAACAAAACCGATTTCCGGAGCCAGTCACCATACTGGCCCTGCTTGGTCTAGCCTTTGTCACTGACACTCTCCAATGTGCTGTCAAAGATGCTATTAATTTCCTGAATATGTACCTATCTATAGATCAATAAAAGGTTCCTGAAGAAAAAGTTAATGCTTCCTTAGTATCTGGACTCACTAAGAAGCCTTAAGGTTCTGTTCAACTTGACTAAACTTTAGAGAGCCTTCTTCCTGTCTCCCAGCCTCTGACCTCCCTTTTCTTGGAGCATTTACTGTAGAAAACTTGTAGTTGCAAAATTCTCTGTCCCTTTGAGATTTAAAACTTTTTAAAAGCCTCTTGGCAGTTTTACAACCCAAAACTGTCTTTCTCAAGGTCCTCTGAGCCATCTGTTAGAAATGTAATCAAGGAAGATGGCGCCCTATCTGCCAGTCTGCGTGGGAGAGCAGGAGCCTAACTTCCGTGAGTGCTGTGATCCAAGTCGTGAAACAATCTTAAGAAAGTTTACTTTTGCTTTGGATAAGGCCCATTAGCACACATAAATGGGCCATGATCCCCCCCCCAACCACATTACAATAGCTTGAATAAAGTCTTCGTTGCCTGTTTAACTTTGTCCTGAACGATTTTTGCTTTGATAGGACTTTTTTGCCATAGGTTTATCTAAATATTTTAAGATTACTAAATAAATATAAAAACGATTTTTCTTAAAATCATTATTTTATAGTGCTGTTATATACAATAAAATCATTATTTTATAGTATTGTTATATTATTTTGTATCTGATAATATCAGGCCATTCTGCATCTTAAAGAACTATAAACATATTGTTCATAATAATTTATATCAAGCTGTAGAATATTATTTTTTAACTCTCAACCATTCTTATTATACACATGATGAAATATAATTAAATTTGTATGCCAATAAAACAATATTCCAGATATTCTCCCTTGTTAATACTCACATGTATATCTTAATAGAGCATGTCCTGATTTTTCCATTTCATATTTGCCATATTATATTGCACAGTTTTTGCCATTTGATTCATCTGAAATGATGTCCATCATTATTCTCTTATATGCTATATATTTTATAAATATATCTGGCTGCTTCAATTTTTAATGGTCCTGTCTCAAATGATAAGGACTTATCTCTCTGAGTATCTTTTTGGCATTTTAACTTGCTTTCATAATATCTTCTAAAGTGAGAATTGAAAGAAACAAACAGCCATTTATTTTACACAATTCTTGATAAATTTTTCTTTGTGAAAATTTACCATTTTTATTGGTTTTATTTTTCAGAAAGAGTGTTCACTATAAAATAAAATAGAATTATATATATTTTATGGACTCTAATAATCACATAGTGTTTGATAGGAACATTATATATATTATATGTGTGTTTTGAGAGCTTTACCTGTCAGAAGCCGGCTCAGCATTCTTTTGCTTAATTGGTCTGTAGAGACTGGTCATTTTAGAGAGAGAATTTCCACACCTCAGAGAGAATGACATCTACTTCAGCCTATAATCAACTAATTTAAAGAATGGGAATACCACCAGCTCCAGGGGACGCTTACCCTCCACTCTATGTTGAGATGGGGTGAGGGAACTGCGGAAAGCACATCAAGCTTTATTGATTATAAAATGTTCTTTTATAATTTTTAAGAGAAATTATGATTGATCATTCATCATCTTAACATATTCTTACTGATTTGCCACCAGAATGTTTTAAGGACTATCTTTTACTGTTAAATTCAAAATAGTAATATTTAAATGTTATATTTTAAATCATTAAGACTATACTATTTAATGTAATTTGCTAGGCTTTTTTTCCCCTTCATATTCACCAACTAGCTGTGGTTTGATCCATGGCTACTAACTCTTGTAGATGCATTTTTATCAAGTTCATCACAAATAAAAGTCTTAATTTAAAAAGTAGATAGTTAAGATTGGAGATGAGGATTTTTAACTGTATTTTGTCATAAAAGACAATTCAATTGAGTTTGATGTTTAGGTTTTAAAGAAATAGGAACACAGAGAGGTGAAGTAAGTTGCCCAAAGTTGCAATGTTAGAAGATGGCATAACAAGGACCTGACTCAGGATCTGTATGCACCATTGCCGAAGCTTCGAACATGGGGCAAAACTCCCTCCTTAGTAAACTGCTTGGAAGTGAGTATGCATTTCCCTTCTCTACTCCCTAGAGCATCATCTGGCACATCCGAATGATTCAAGGTCCAATTTACTCTACCCTTTTGATCATTTTCCCCAACTTAAAACCATTGATCTTAGGAAAATCACCCCATGTGATGAACAGTGCTATAACTAAATGTGAGATATCACAATTCAGTAGTCTTTCATCAAAATCAGATACTCAGTTTTAAACTTTGCAATGTTGATGTGCTTAGAGGTGACTGTATGGCTGGATTTTGAAGGAATAGACTTCATGTATTTTGAACACTGTTTTTCTCTATTCCCAATTTCCCTTTAATTTTACATTGCTTGATGTGCTTTCCGCAGTTCCCTCACCCCATCTCAACATAGAGTGGAGGGTAAGCGTCCCCTGGAGCTGGTGGTATTCCCATTCTTTAAATTAGTTGATTATAGGCTGAAGTAGATGTCATTCTCTCTGAGGTGTGGAAATTCTCTCTCTAAAATGACCAGTCTCTACAGACCAATTAAGCAAAAGAATGCTGAGCCGGCTTCTGACAGGTAAAGCTCTCAAAACACACAGCAACTGTCAGCCCATGTACCTCTAAGCAATTTCTGCGAGAGAATTTTCTGAAAGGTTGAGCTAATGGGTTTGAGTACAGCTGTGCGCACTGTTTTGCAGAGCCAGCAAAACTAAAGAAATATAAGTTTTTGCCGGTTTCCTAGAACAGCGGTTCTCTGCATTCATAAACAAGACCTTGTAGAAAAGCAAAGGATTCCTCCATTCCTAAAGACTACGTTTCATTTGGGATAAGCAGCAGTTTCGAACTCAGACCACCCTGTGGCCTTTAGATGCCTCAACATGAAAGGGCAAGTCAGATTTTATTGAGTAGATTTGGCTAAATTTGTCCTTTCAGCCTTTTCCCCAAGCTTGTATCTGCTTTTCAGGGGACATTCTCAGGAGCCTTTTCTGCATAATGGTATCTGAAATGCTGTCACCACTGATCGATCTCAGATTTTTTTGAGGAACAATTATATATTACTTGGGAGTCAAACTGCATACATTTTCTTTACTTAATATTAACTTTATTTGAGTATAGTAAGTGAATTGAACCTCCGATTCCAACAGACTTGGATTACAACCCTCAGTTCAGCCACCTAATAGTTGAGTGTTCCCGGCTAAGTTAGTCAACTCTTTCATATTAGCCCTATTGTTGTCAATTCCCACCTCCCAGGTGTGGGTACGACATCAGCTCACATGCCTGCAATGTATCAAAAGAGTGTCTGGCACATCATGCATGATCAGTGAGTGAGTCTCCCTTATCCACACCGCAGCACACTTCTGAAGAATAAAATTAGTTTTGAAGTTTGTTTTTAAGGATTATACTTTTTAATGGAAAACGCCACTGAGTTTTCCAACCATACTCCAATGTTCGCCAACATTATCCCTGTCTTTCACTCAGGGAAGAGCATTGATATGGACCAATCTGATCCACGAACTACTTTTCTATGGTCCATGACCTAAGAATGATTTTTACATTTTTAATGCAGATTTTTTTTTTAAAAAGGAGAATAATATTTTGTAACACATGCAAAAGATATGAAATTGAAATCTAAGTGTCCATAAATAAAATTAGAACACAGGCATGCTCATGAGTTTAGGTATTGTGTATGGCTGCTTTAGTTCCACGATGGCTTGGTTGACTAGTTGCAGTAGAAACTGTATAGCCCTTCTCTTCAGGTCGCAAAGCCTAAAATATATACTATCTGGCTCTCTACAGATAACGTTTACACACACATGGTCTGGAATTTGAGGTAAGATCATGTCAGTATATTCCTAATGACTTCATTGAGTAAATCACCACTCAAAAAATATCAACTCTGACATTAAAATTTAATATGGAACCAAACAAAATATCCCCATTGACTTTATCGTTTATTTTCTTGGATGTGAATCACAGAGATAGGGGAATAAAGTCCAACCACATACTTTTTTTTTTTTTTAATTTAAATTCAATTAACCAACATATAGTACATCATTAGTTTCAGATGTAGTGTTCAACGTGATGAGCACTGGGTGTTATACACAACTGATGAATCATCCGACCACATACTTAATTGCAAAGAACACATTTTGAATTCAGGAGGCCCTAAAGCCTTAGTTTTTCTGGTAAATTTCTCTTGTAACTTTTGTAACTCATTTTCCTGCCTAAGGAGATAAGTTTCTTATTTGTGATCAAATAACCACTAGCTTGAATCACATCTAAAATTCTAAAATTTATTTATTTATTTATTTATTTTTTAAGATTTTATTTATTTATTTGACAGAGAGAGACACAGCGAGAGAGGGAACACAAGCAGGGGGAGAAGGAGAGGGAGAAGCAGGCTTCCCGCCAAGCAGGGAGCCCAATGTGGGACTCGATCCCAGAACCCTGGGACCATGACCTAAGCCGAAGGCAGACGCTTAACAACTGAGCCACCCAGGCGCCCTAAAATTCTAAAATTTAAATTGACTAGTTATTTATTACTCTTTGTCAGAAGTTACCTTATCACTATGTTAATATCTATATAATAATAATATAATAATATCATATTAGTATGTTAATATCTATATAAATATCTTCTGAAAAGCATACTCTTTATTTTTTTTAATTCTAGTATAATTAGCATACATTGCTATATTAGTTTCAGGTGTACAGTATAGTGACTCAAGAATCCATACCTTACTCAGTGCTCATGAGGACAAATGTACTCTTAATTCCCTTCACCTATTTCACCCATCCCCCTATCTACCTCCCCTCTAGAACCACCAGTTGGTTCTCTATATTTAAGAATCTGGTTTGGGTATTTTTTTGTCTTTTCTTCATTTTGTTTTAAAAAGCATACTCTTGAACTCTTTCAAATGGTCTTCATTCCTTTTAAATTCAGTTGGCTAGAGGTTGCCTTGAGAGATAACAGAAAACACACACAGTGAATTAATTTTTGACACTGTGGCCTCCTGATCAATAAAATAATTAAAAAGCACATCCTTTTTCCTTTGTGTTTCAGACTTTCCTTTAATATTCTAAATATTTCTAAAGATACTGTATTTTATTTGAAAGCTGTATAAATTCAGTGTGTTTTACTGAAAATTGAAAACATGTTGAGAATAAAAGTAGAAGAAAGGTACACATTATCTTATATTTTCTTGTGTCCTTGTAAACATTCCATGCTCTTTTCAATTTTTGATCCCAAAATAAATTTGTCCATGCACCTACACATTCAAATGAAAAGATGGATGAAGGACAAAAGGATTCAGATCCAAAGAAGCAGGACAATAAAATAAGCTGCTAAAAATTAGGACAGCATGATAGGCAGGAAACAATTAGGGCACTGCAATTCAGAGATAGGGAGAAGTAGAGGGCAAGGAATAACATAATATGACAGGTGAAGAATGAGCTGGGTCTTTACATTATAAAGGAGGAAGATGGAGCGCTTGGATAGGGAAGGAAAATCAAATGAACATCTGCTGACTCAAAATAAGGTGTCAACACCCCAAAGGTGAGATATGAAACTAAACAGGAAAAGTGGTAGTTAAAGGGCGCCAGATTGTTTATGAGAAATTAAAGAGATTTCATGAAGATGAAAGAGATTTATCTGTTCCTGTAAAAGCATATTTTGTCTTTGGGTGTTTCCTTCTTCAATATGTATCCAAGATGCTAATTTATTTTGTAAAGTTTTAATAGATTTAAAAATCCTAATATATTGTTCACAGTGGATTTTATTTTTAAATACCATAACTTAAATAATTCTAGTTCCATTTTACATAAATATTATTTAAAAAGAAGTTCTCATAGTATCTTATATGGCTGATGACTATAACACTAAAATAATCCATTGATATTCTGCCACATAATTAAGTATTCAAATATTTACAATATAATAGTATAAGCTTTTTCATATAATAGGTAAAATATAAGATCCATAGTTAATATTTGTATTATTCCAATTTCATTTCTGATTTGTTATCCTAAAACTCATATTTCAAAATGTAGTGACATAATTAAACAAACAAGCAAACAACAGTCATCCTCTCCCACAAATAACAAGAACAGAAGCAGGAACAACAATAAAAAGAAGGGCCAGATGCACCAGATAATGTAGGATGTTTTTTAACAGCAATTTCCATTTAAATGATATGAGCACTACATGAGGAACAGTAGTGTGAGGGAATATACATTTTCCCAGTGTGAGACAAGTATCATTTACCAAACCTTAACTGACTTTATAGCTTTTAAAAAGAAAACCAGTAGAAACTAGCAAATGTCATCCAATGTCATACCCTGTAACAGTATTGTGTGTCCTGAATCTCTTATTTACTTAGAAATAGTTTATGCCTATATCTCTGTGAGCTACCCAGTGATAGCAGTAAGGTAGTGCTTTTTTCTCACTAATTTAGAGCAGATGCAATTTCTTTACTAATTCCTAGAGGTATTTTGACGGAGTTTAAATGTGCAGACTGGCTCCAAATATTTAGACTCAATTACCCGTGTGTGGAGAGGCACATTTGAAAAAAAACTAATGACAATCACAAAGATATTATGCAGCTAAGATCAAAGAATAATTTACTATGATAAGAAAAAGAAAAAGAAATAACAACGAGATTTTGTAATGTCTCTGTGGAAATGGAAATTCATCTTTTTTGTTGTTCAAGGATAAGCTCAGAGGGAAATTCACCAGTTTTATATTCTCAGGTGAATCTACCGAATATATTCTGTAAGTAGTAAAAGTAGGTTTGTATTTAAAGTTTCTTAACTACCATTGATATCAATTGGGTTTTTTTAAGATTTTATTTATTTATTTGTCAGAGAGAAAGAGAGAGAGAGTACACAGAAGCAGGGGGAGATGTAGGCAGAGGGAGAAGCAGGCTCCCCGCTGAGCAAGGAGTCCCATGCAGGACTCGATTCCAGGACCCTGGGATCATGACCTGAGCCAAAGACAGACACTTAACTGCCTGAACCACCCAGGCGTCCCTATATCCATTGTTTTTTTGTTTTTGTTTTTGTTTTTTTTTTAAAGATTTTATTTATTTATTTGACAGAGAGAGACACAGCGAGAGAGGGAACACAAGCAGAGGGAGTGGGAGAGGGAGAAGAAGGCTTCCTGCTGAGCAGGGAGCCCGATGTGGGGCTTGATCCCAGGACCCTGGGATCATGACCTGAGCCGAAGGCAGACGCTTAACGACTGAGCCACCCAGGCGCCCCTATATCCATTGTTTAATGCAAGCCCTCCTCTGCAACCCTGCCAGGATTCATCTTTTTAATTACGTGAAGAACTATCTTTTCCATACTCACACTTTTGACAAAATTTATTCTTAAAAATCCATTCTTAATTGCTTGTCAGAGTATCAAAAATCTCAAGACAGCATCAACATTCCTTAACAGTTTATAATCATTGGAGAATTACGGTGTTCATTCTGTACTTAAAAGTCCCCATGGGTTTAAAGTTAAACTTATTGGAGTTGAATCCAGGCAATCTTATCATGAATCACTAAACTCATATTTACAAGAAAGCAAGGAGAGTATATTGTAAGATATATTTTTTTCTAGAAGTTGAAATGCATTTTTAACCAGATATTGTTTACTATTTATGATCAGTCATATTTAGATTATAGATACAAATGACAATGTAAAATTTCCTTTAAAAAAGAACTGTCACAAAATAAATAAGCACTTGCATTTTTTTGGTGGCTAAATTTTATGCAATCTTTCCTAAAGGTATTTATGTCTATATCCCAGAATCCCAGCTGTATTCTGAACAAAACCAAAGCCACCTACAAAACCACCCGCTCCTTACTAGATCCCTAGGTTCAGCTCTATACCCCTTTTCTGGCCAAGAAGATATACTCCCTCCATCTCTTGTTTTCATTAAGATTTCACTTTATTGTAATTATCATAAGCACACATTCCTTCTTGGTCCTGAACTAGGTATCAAAGAACTGATCAAGTAAAATTATGATATTCTTGATTTTGTGCCCAACTCAGAATCACCACTTTAAGCAACAAAGACCTTTGGTGCTGCTCCCAGGAAAATGGACACACTGACATGGCTCTTCAAGAAAGAAACACTACCTTCACCTTTGGTGTCTGATGTTTTAATGATTCCTGGGTCGGGATTTCAGGTCTGATGTCATTCATTCATTCATTGCTTGTTCAATTAAGAAAACTCTGTTAGTGCCCGCTATATGTAAAATACGTTCATGGGCCTGGAAATAATAATAATAATAATAATAGCCAGCCTTCATTGGGTGCTCACTATACACACTGAGCTAAAAGCTTGACATCCCAAAATATTTTTGGATTAGTCATAGAATTTTGAATTAATTCATTACTGTGTTGTTTCCAGTGCCTTTTAATAGTCATTATGCAAAATAATAAACTGAAAGGGTTCACTGTATCCCTTAACTTATGTATGTGAAGTGATATTTATTGTTTGTTCTTCCATTTTATCTATAGTCATAACTAGTATTTTCCACCACCTATTCACTTCTCAGTTCCCTTTTCATAACAACGTAGAGGAATTTAATGTCATTTATTAATTGATATAGATGAAATAAAATTAACTACTTCCAGGTTTATGTGACTTAAAATGCATAATTATTGTGAAACGAGGACATAACTATAAACTTACAACTCTCTTTCTTGACTTCTCTTGACTGTATCTGCCTTCAGATACTTGCCCTATTTTTTGTTGTTTTTCACACAAAAACTCAAACAGTTTACTATAATCCATTTTAACTTTCTGAATTTCTTTTTTGTGCTAACATCTGTGCTGGCACTCTTTTGAAGCTGTTCACGAATCCGTCACCGCTGACCTCCCTGTTTTGAAGAATAATGGTCCTGAGTCTCTCCTTGCCTTACACGCTCTCTCAGAAGCATTCAAAAAATTGAACAGCTCTTCCTTCTTGAAACCCTAACTTCTCTGGACTTCTGCAGTACTTACTGATCTCTGGTTTTCCTCCTGCCTTACCGAGGTCTCCTTCTGAGTTCAGTTTTTTGGTTCTATTACTTTTCTTAACTTCTAAATATAGTTTGTCACAGAGATTGCTCTCTCTCTCTCTCTCTCTCTCTCTTTGTGATTTTGCACTTTTTATACCCTGTATCCTGATAATCTCATCCTGGATGGAAATACGAATTTTTCTATCTATATGTCTCTAACTCATACTTGTGTCTATAGCCCTAAATGCTGCCCCGAATTTTAGAGTCATGTATATACATTCTCTTGAGTAATTAATTTATCCATCCATCCATTCATTCAATCAATCTTTCAGCAAACATTTCATTTTTATGTTTAAAGCACTTTTGTAAATGCAGAAAATTTAATTTTGAACCAGCCAGAAAAGATCCCACATACATGCTGGTTTTTTTCTGAAATATTTTTTAGGGGATGAATCTTCTTTTTGATTCTTAGGACATTTGACTATAATATGAAACTCCAGGCATTAGAACATAACTAGACTCTCTGAAGGGCACTTCTAATTCAATGTTGCTACAGTCTTTTATGAAATTTTAAAATACTGCAAATAAAAATTGGTAATTTAATTACTATTTTATTCAAAGATACTTCTTTGTAGGATGTATTTTTATGGTTTGTGTACTTAAAATACATATATATTTATTGCTAATGTTAATTATTGTTAATCTATATTATATAAAAACATGTATTAATGCTACATATAATATATATTATGCTAATTAATACATGTTATGCTATATATTATGCTAATATGTGTATATATTATATACATTTGATATATACATATATTTATATGATATATGCTATATATATACCTATAATAAACATACATATATTGACCATTATATTTATTTCACTCCAGATATGGAAGAAATAATTCAGTTAAGATAAGCTTGATAAGTAACTGATGTTTGCATTTCATGTATTTCACACACTGCAAAGCGATATGCAGCGCAACAAAAATAAGCATAGTTTTATCCTCAAGAAGCATATAATACAAAATCATACTATCAACACTGATAGATAAAAAAAGAAAGGGAAGTGTCATAGCAAAACACATGTTCAACACAAACATGAATGTAATACTGCATTAATAGATACATACATAATATCTGTGTACATGATTGAGCATGGAAATTGTGAATTTAAAGGGTGAGGGGCCGAGGGACATTTGCTGTTAAAATGATATTCAGCCCCAAACACCATCTGTATGTTATGTTTTGATATATTTCTGAGTATAATCAAGTAAATCAACTTAATAAATAAGGGGCTCAATAGTGATGAACACCTTTAATACTCACATGCCTTTCAGATTTCAATCATTCATAAAAACACATTCGAGTGCCTACTACCACATACAAAACTGTCGTATCTATTCTACTTTATGTGGCATAGAATCTGCAAAATTTCATCATTCCAATAATTAGCTATAATATTTCATGATAAATGAGGCCAAATATTGCTTATGTATCCTTCTATTTTTAGCCCCTGTATACCTATTGATAATCAATTTACACATTTATATTTACTCAAAGTGTCAATAAATAAGCCCCTTTTTAAAATGAGTGACAAGAGAAGGAGCATTTGACTTCAGTTTTCCCTTCAGAGTTAATACACAAAGGATCTGTGTCTGCTTGAGACTCCAGGATTCAGAGCAACATTTTCAGTCCTGATAGTGCATGGAGAAACTTTAAAAAAATATATCTATGTACCATTAGTTCTAGAGATTCCGATTTAATTGGTCTGGGAGTAAGATGTGATATATATTTTAAGATCTGCATTATTTCAAAGCTTCTCAAGTGTTGCAAATAGCAGCCATATTTAGGGAATCACTGATCCAAGTTATCAGTCAAGATACTGATGGGCGATAGATGGGACACTTCAAGGTTTAATAGAAGAGATCTTCTAACAGAGATGTGGACAGAGGACGGAGTGGTGTTACTATTATCTGACAAGCACTGTTGTCAGGAGAGGGGCTTCAAGAGAGGAACCTTAGCTACGGGTAAAGAAAACAGCCACATCAAAAAGTTAGACTGTGTGGGGAGGAAGGACATGGGTGTGTAGGTAAAGAGGGACTGGGGTAAATTTTGTCTGTTTTGCAATCTCTGGCCAGTGCCTCCCTTCAGTAGAATCTAACTAGAAATCCAAAGGCAAGCAAACTTAAGAATCTGGTCCTACAGTCAGTTGGATACAGACTAAACTGTGAGAACATATCATGGAAAATCACGAGTACTTGAAAGACTCCTCAATTCAATTTTTAGTTCAATACTTTTTTTCTAGTCATGATTTCCTATCAGTGTTGCAGCTCTTCATTTTCAAATCCTGTATTCAAATGTGCATGCAACATGCTCTGTCTTTATACAAAGTTGTTTTTTTTAATTATATAAAATCAAAATTGGAGACTTTTTCTATTTAAAAAAATTACCACAGTAATTATCTGAAATGAAAACTGAGAAAGGTAGTGCTACAAATTCTGTGATTATCTGGTAAATGCTATCAATAAAGTTCTAGACATCTCATACATTGGTGCTGAAAGGGTGATCAGACTCAAACATACTTTAAATTGTTTTTATACAAAAATATTGCCAACACTTAAAAAATAACATGGTAAAAAGTAATTATAAAACCCTTCATATTATTTAAGTGACCCTCTAAACAGTTTTGTCAGTTAGCTTCTAAAATCACTTAAATTCCAATTAAAAATGAGAAATCTAGGGGCGCCTGGGTGGCTCAGTCAGTTAAGCAGCTGCCTTCGGCTCAGGTCATGATCCCAGGGTCCTGGGATGGAGTCCCACATCGGGCTCCCTGCTCAGTGGGGAGCCTGCTTCTCCCTCTCCCTCTGCCTGCCTCTCTGCCTACTTGTGCTTCTCTCTATCTCTCTGTCAAATAAATAAATAAATAATCTTTTAAAAAACAATGAGAAACCTAAAGCTAAGAACTATTAGTCATTTGAGTTGTTTTTAGACTATTAGCAAGAATTAGCTTATATAATATAATATTTATGGATGATTTTGCATCTATTTCAGATAGCATTAGGTAATATTTCTCTTCAAAGCATCATATAATTAATGAGAAATTCAACTCTCCCAAGGAATTCTTAACAAATGGCCAATTTAATAAAATAATTTATAATAATTTAATACATATATAATTTAATAAAATAATTTATATTGATTGCCTATGGGCAAGACATGATGTTATGTATGTAAAGTAATGATAGAAAGACAAAGAACTTTTGGATAAAAGACTCAGAAATAAGGATAATTCTTTGTCTCTAGCTCTGCTCTCAAAATTTGAGCTTTTCAGGCCTATTAAAACAAAACAACAACAATAACAAAGCCTTTGTATTGCTAAAACTTTGGAGATCCAAGAATTTCTTCCAAATGGGCATTTTTTTCTATATTTCCCCAGGTATTCTGTCTTTGAGATTCTGGTTAGGTGCCATGTTGGCTTTTCATTTGTTTTGTCATCTAGTACCATCATTTGTTAAAATAAAATAAAATGCACCGATATTTTGGGCCAACCATCCTCTTTTTCCTTCCAAGTTCCTTATTACTGTCCATCTTGTCTGTTACTTCAGCCATGGTGGCCTTTTTATTGTTCTTCAAATATGCCTGGTATACTCAAGCCTTGGGACTTTTGCTCTGTTTTTATCTGATTGAAATGAGTTTTGCTCATATTACCAAATGGCTCAATCTGTCATCTTCTCAGATCTTATCACCTCAGCAAGTTCTGATCTGAGTATTATAATTACAACCCATTTTCTTGACCAGCATGCTTGACCCACTCACCTTGTCTATTTGTTTATCTCTTAAAAAGTATCATCTTCCAACAATGATATATTTTATTTCTAGTAGTATTTTTATTTTATATCCCCCTTCATCATAATAATCCATGAGTGCAGGGATTATTGTCTTCCAAAGTTGGCTCACTGTTATAGCCCAGAAGCCAGTCCATTATAGGCACTATGAATATTTGTTGAATGAAGTAGACATGCCCACCATGATAGCAAAATATTTTCACATTTACTGTAATTGATTTAGAAATAAATGATAGCAATTTTTGTAACTGACTTATAAATTAATGCTAAAAATCACAATAGGTATCACAACTTGTGGGATGCAGTTGAAACCTTATATATAAGGAGCATTATCACCTTAATTATCAATTTTAAAAGAAGAAAGGATAAAGATAACTAGCTAAACATATGAATTACAAAGTTCAAATGCTTAAGGCAGAATATGCTGGCAGAAAGTGGACAGGCAAAAAATAATAAAAAATAAGTGAAAATTCAGTTACTTTATAAAAAGAATTATATAGGCAAACCCCTGCCTGTCAAATTGATTAAAGGAAAAAGAAAGATGACACACATACAACTTTTATGAACAAAGAAGGGGATATAAAACTATAGATGCTACTGAAATTAAATAGAAAAGTGAATATTATGAACAATGATAGGCAATAAATTTGAAAATGTAAGTAAAATAGATGGAGAGATTACTCTCAAATTACTTTATGAGGCTATCACAACTAGTATCAAAACCATTAAAAGACATTATGGGAGAGAAATATTTAAAATTACATGTACTCAAACACAGATGTCAAAATCCTGAACAAGCTATTTAACGAAATAACAATACAAAAAGATAGTATATTTTAACCATATGGATTTTCTCCAAGTATGTAATAGTACCTCAGCACTAGAAAATATATTATTACAATCACTACATTACCTTTAACGTTATTACCTGGGATTATTAAAATGTTTTCCTAAAATTGAACAACCTATCATAATAGTAAGTATTAAGAAACAAAGGTTAAACAAAGTTTATCTATAAAACCCCTACATAATAGCATGCTTGAGGGAGATGTCCAAAGCATATTCTTAAGATTTTGAAAAAGGCGAGAATCCATTAAATCACCACCTATATTTATGTTTTGGCTCAAAGTTTGGCCAGTACATTGTAATAAAAGAATTAAAAAATGTAAATAATTGAAAAGATAAGTAAATATATACTCATTATTTGCATTCAATAAAACTACATAAAAAACTATGAAGAAAAAACGTTAAAAAACTGGGACTAATCTGGTTGTTTAGCATATTGCTGGGTACAAAATCTATAATTAAAAGTAGACTGTGTAGGTTTGCAATTCTATATGTCAACAGTAATTAGTACAGTATAAAATACCATTTGAAAAACATGTTTAGATAGATACATACCTACCTACATTATATATAAATGTGTTAGAATATATATATCCTAACCCTACAAAAAATATAACTAAATATGTATAAAAAAGTATATCTCAATAATCACAAAATTATCATGGAAAATACAGTCATTAAAAAATTACAAATGCAGAAATATGCCATTTCTGGATTATAAGTATCAATATTATTAAATGTGTGTTCTGTGAAAAATATCTTTCGATTCATTGAAATTTCACACAGAAACACAGCAAGGGTTACTAAAGAAATGAAAAAACGAATCTAAATTTTATCCAGAAAAGCAAAGTCAAGAATATTTGTCAATCTCCTGAAGAACATGATGGCTAGATTTTCCTTGTGGCTATTAATAATAGTCATCATAAAGAATTAGTCGTGAAGATTGTATGGTCTTTTTCCACGATGCACAAATAGATAGTTCAATGAAACAAAACGAATATTCCAAAATCATTCCCTGGTTCTGGTAAGTATGGGAATTTGAATTGTGAAAGAGGGCACTGTAGGTTCTGAGGTAGACTAAGTATTCAATAAATGATTCTGGAACAAGTGGTTAACAATATGGAAAGAATGAAATTGAAACCCTACATCATACCATACTCAAAAATCAATTCCAGGTGGATTAAAGTCTTAAGTATAAAATTCAAATCTATAAAACATTTAGAAGGTAATATGGGGGGATATCTTTATGATTGCAGAGTAAGAAAGAATTTCTTCAACAAGATACAGTGCAAATGATGAAAGAAACAATCAATTTATTCAAATAAGAGCTTATGTTGATCCGAAGTCAAGTCACACACTGGAATATGGATGAAAGTATTCGTACCTATAACTTTAAAAGATTAACATGCAAAACATATGAAAAAAACCTCTTTTAATAAATAAGATATATAATCAAACAAAAGCACAATGATTAATATGACATTTCACAGAAGAGAAAAAACAAATTGCTCATTAAAGTTTGAAAAAGTTACTGAAACTTATTAATACTGAGAAAGCACAAACCAAATTTACAATGAGATGCCATTTCACAACTATAAGATAGGTAAGTATTATAATTTCCAACACAGTAAAAGCTGTAAAGGATGCAGAGTAACTATAAATTGAATCCACATTTTGGCAATAACTAGCAAAGTTGAAAATGTCAAATCCTATGATCCAGCAATTACAGTTCTACATTGTTTCTTCACCATATGATGGGATAGCAGCCATGTTTAGAATATAGTGGGAGAAAATTCAAATCTTTATGCACAGTAAAATGGATAAAGGTGTTAGAGTAGACAGTTAGACTTTAACAGGATGCCTGGAGGCCAGCAATGAGAAAGTCATGGCCCACTATGGTTTCGGGGGCGGGGGGAGTTAGAGACCTATCCTGGCAACACTCCAAAAACAAAGCCACAAGAAGCTGAATCAAATGAGACAGGCCGAAGAGAAAGAAGGCCAGAGACTCTGGCCAAGTAAGGTAAAAATGGCAGGAAACCCTGCTCCCAAAAAATCCCCTTCCAGAGTAATAAAGATGCCACACTCTAGTTAATGACTGTCAATAAGAGTTAGAGACCCAAATCCTGGGCACAGCTCTCCCTTTAGCTCACCCACTCTCACATCTTCAGAGTGTACTCTCACTTTAATAAACTTTCCTACTTGCACCACTCAACCCTTGTGTCTGGTCTGTCCTTGAATCCTTTCTTGCAATAAGACCAAAAGCCTCTGGTGATATCCTGAACACAGGCTAGGAAGAAGCCTCAGGGCCCAGGGGTCTCCCCAGTTCACCTGGCAACAAGAGATGTGGCTATATGTCTATATATGGGCAGAGACTAACCATTTGACTGGATGCTCATATATATATATATATAAATTGTAGACCTTTGTAGAGTACTCCATATAAAGTCGGTGGCAAAGAGTTCTACAGAGCATAGTTTGTAATAGAATACTCTACAAAGATCTACAATCATGAGATTTTAAAAATATTATTTGTTTGTTGCCACTTGCACACCTATTCAAAGATCTCTGTGAGGAAGATGGAAAATAAAATATAAGTCACTCAGCCTCTTTCTGCAACAATCCTATTGTTTTCCACTGAGCCCTTGGTGAAAACTAAAGTGGCCATGAAATCATAGAGGGAGGTATTTGGGAGCTCCTTCCTATAGATATTCCCTCATTAGGGCTGAATTTTCTAAACAATGAATAATCCTATCAGAACTCACTAAAATGCTTTTGGGGAAAGCAAAACAAACAAACAAAAAGGCAAAGCAAATGAGAACAAAACAAAAAACAGAAACCAAACAAACAAAAACCATGCAAAATTAAAACAACAGCAACAAAACCCCAAGACAAGCTGCTATTTGATGCAAGATTGAAAGTAGGTCTCTGGAAATAACCTAGGTTCCAGGAAATGCCACCTTCACTCAGGTTGCAAGAGTCTGGAAAAATTTTTAAAACTCAAAGCATAAAAAAGTCTGGGAGAGAAAGATAAACTGGCTTACACACATGGTTTCTCAGGAAACTGTTCCACCCATTAAATACTAAAATATCTGAGTAGTTAGTTAATTCTCAGGTGCTTCAGTTCTCATTTGTAGAGCTACTAAGAACAATTTTTGAACTCCATAAACTGAGAGGCAGAGATGACCTCAACCACTGTGATTAGTCAAGGTTTTCCAGAGAAACAGAACAAATAGGAGATACATGATATATTTGGTATTTGATAAACATAATAAGTGTGATATGTATATATGGGGATATACTCTCTCCCCATTTATGTATATATAAACCTCATGATCTGCTATCTGCAAACTAGAGACCCAGGAAATCTAATCTGGTGGTGTAATTCTAGCATGAGTCAGAAGGTCTGAGAATTGGGGTGCACAGAACTCATGGTATAAATCCTAGGACAAAGACAGAAGACCAATGTCCCTGCAAGTAGCAGTAGGCAGGCTGGACGCAGGATCCTTTCCCTTCCTTTCTGTTCTATTCAGGTCCTCAAGGAATATGATGCTGCCCACCCATGCTGGGGAAGACAATTTCCATTACTGAGTCCACCAGTTCAAATGCTAATCTCATTTGGAAACACTCTTACAGACACACACAGAAATAATGTTTAATCTGTGCTCCATGTGGCCCAGTTGAGTTATATTGTCTACTATATTGTCTGTCAACCTAGCCTCTGATTATTCTCCAGGGTTTATTGATCCACTGCCATATGGTTAGGTATATATGATGTGGAGAAAAGAGAAATGAGATTAATACTGAGTTGGCTTGAGGAAACTGCTTAAATTAAGAGGAGATTCTGTTTGATTTGTTCATATATAATATGTGCAAATAAAGTTGCTCAAATAACATAATTATTTGTCCAATTTGATTGTGTGTAATCTGTAAAGTAATATATAAATAGGAGATATTATTATAGACATTTACTTAACAGCATTGCATTTAAAAAAAACTGAGTATAGTTCACATACAAAGTTTCATTAGTTTTAGGTGTACGACATAGTTATTCAAGTTCTCTTTATGTTATGCTATGAACATTTATTTTATTTGTATTGCAATTATGATTTTTATTTTTGGGGAACCAGTGGGTGAAATTTAAAAAATGGCTACAAAGCTGCCTCACATTCATGCCCCTTTGCAAAGTGAACTTACAGTTTCTTCCATCAAGATATGGCATCTAGTTCTTGTATGATGGAGGTTTCTGTGATGTCCTGCATAACCGACCACCCAGACCTGCACGTAGGCAGGCAGGCTAAAGCAATGTTGTTTGTGAGACTGGCGCTGCGTGAGTGACCTTGGGAGCCTGCTTAGTGGACATTAGCTGGCCTCCAGGTCAGAACTGGCCCTTCCGGTCTGGACACCAAGAGCTATAAAATTTGCCTTGCATCCCCTCTGGCTTCAGGCTGGGCTGGCCACCCCACCCCCTGCTCCCGGAATGGAATCCAGGAGCGGGGAGGTAAGCACATCTAGTCCAGGCTCCTTGAAGATGTAAAGATATGATAACATAGGAATGCAGCTCCCTCCAAACAGCACATAGACGAACACATGTTTAAACTTCAGACCATTTGCCCTATAAATATGGCCCTTCTGGGGATGGTCAGTTGGAAGTCTCACCTGAGGGGAGGACGCTCTGCCCAGGCCCCTTTGCTGGGACTCCTGCCTGGCTGTGTACACCGGGCTTCCCCAGCTAAGGAGGTTGGATGTCCTAAGTACACGATTTGATTAACGTTGTCTCATTCTCTTTTACTGCTTACTATTGCCCTCATCTATGCGTAGAGTTTTCTTCTCTTCTTTCTATTTCACTATGTTTTTACTTTATAATATTGATAAAGTGTTTTTTCCCCTTCAAAACCAAAAGCACAGCTGTTGTGAATCTTTTTTTTTTTGGACAGTTCCTCACCTCTTGAATGTAGGCTGGTCAAATGGCTTGCTTTTTCCAATAGGATGTTAGCAAACATGGCACAGCACAGGATCCAAATGTTCTTGAGCATTTGGGTTCGCCCTCTCTTGCCATGGTAAACCGTGAGACCATCGCTCTGTGAACAAATCCAGCTACCAAGTGTGAAGTACACACTTCAGTGGCATTTAGTACATTCACAGTGTTGCACAATCACCTCCTCTATCAAGTTCCCAAACTTTTTCATCACCTCCAGAGAAAATCCTTACCCATTTTTTAAAAGACTTTATTTATTTGAGAGAGAGAGCGTGAGGGAAAGCGATCATGAGCAGGGGAGAGGGGCAGAAGGAGAAGCAAATGCCCCCCTGAGCAGGGAGCCCGATGTGGGGCTCCATCCCAGGACCCCAGGATCTTGACCTTAGCTGAAGGCAGATGCTTAACCTGACTGAGCCACCCGGGTGCCTGAAAACCCTTACCCATTAAGCAGTCACTCACCCATTCCTCTTTCCCCAGCTTCTGACAACAACTAGTCAGCTTTCTGTTTCTACATATTCATCTATTTTGGATACAGATATAATAATATGATAAGTGCTCTTTTATGTCTTCTTTTTTTTGAGATTAGCAAATGTGTTCAGCATTCATTTACATTGTTGCATGTATCAGTGCTTCATTCCTTTTTACACTGAATAATATTCCATTTTATGCATGTAGCACATTTTCTTTATCCTTGAAGGCTCCTTGAAGATGTAAATCTGTTGATGAAGATTTGGATTTTTTCATCTTTTGGCTACAATGAATAGTTGCTACTGTGAACATGCGTGTACAAGTATTTGTTCAAGTACTCATTTTTAATTATTTTTATATATATTTAGTTGTGGAATTGCAGAGTTAGATGTAATACTATGCTTATTCATTCATTTTTTTTTTTTTTAAACAGCTAAATTGTTTCAACAACGCTTGCACCATTTTACACTGGTAAACTCCCCAACCCCAGAAATACACAAGGCTTGCAATCAATTGTTGCACATCCTTGCCACATTTGTAATTTTCCATTTCAATTATTATCTTTATTAAATAGCTACTCGAGTGGATGTGAAGTAGTATCTCGCTGTTATTTTGATTTTCACTTCACTAATGATTAATGATGCTGAGAATCTTTTCATGTTCTTGTTGGCTATTTGTATTTTCTCTTTGAAAAAATATCTATACAAGTTCCCTGCCCATTTTTTAATTGGCTTATTTGTCTCTTCTGTTGAGTTGTAAGAGTTCTTTATATATTCTGGATACTAGACCCTTATTAAATATAAGATTTTCAAATGTTTTCTGCTAAAATGTAGGTCGTCTTTTCACTTTATTACAAGACAACCAGAATCCTTACACATTGCTGTTTGGAATGCAAAACTGTACAGCCATTTTTTCAAGTACTTTGGCAGAGTCTTTTCATGTTAAACAGTTATTTATTATATAACTTAGCTTGCACACTCTTAGGACATTTTCAAAGAGAAATGAAAGCCTATTTCAACACAAAGACTTTTATGTGAAAGCTCATAGAAGCAGTATTCATCATTGTTAAGAACTGGAATTAGTTAATTCATTAATTAATTTATCAAATAGTGAATGGATAAACAAACTCTGTTAACACATATTATGGAATACTTCTCAGTAATACAAAAGAATGAACTATTGATGCAGTAACAATATTGCTGAATTTCAACAATATTATGCTATGTGAAAGCAGTCAAACCCAAAGACTACATACTGTTATTCCATTTATACATAATTATTAAATTTATTAAAAGGCAAAGGAGAGGAGATTGATGGCAAATCATCAAAGGAAAAATTTTATGTCATTTGGTGAAGGCTACACCATTTTATACAATTGCTGAAATTTATCAAACTATATTCTTAAAATGAGTCAATTTTATTTTATCTAAACCATACCTAATAAGTTTGGAGAAAATACATAATTTATTTGAACCAAAAAAAAAAATGAAGAGCTAATTAGATATATGTTTGGCTGTATTGGTAAAATATTCTATCTCTGGGACAGTAACTATTAGAGAAAAGATGCTGATTAGTTTCAAGTGTAAATTGTTGGGTGTTAATTGTTACATTTTGGGGGAAGATTCTCATAATTTTTTCTTTTTGTATTTTCAAATCTCAGTGTTTAGCCATGGTCAAGTAGCTATTTTTATTTTAGGGAAAGATATCAGAGGGCACACTTGCACCTGTCAGATTTGTATTATTAGCCCAATAATTAGGAATAAACTGAACAGTAAGAGAACAATTTACTATTTTATTATTTCAAATCCTGTAGCATTGGTAACCCTGGAAACTTTAAGAAATCACATAACTCTGTGTCCTTGTCTTCTGAATGTACAAGACAAAGGAATTACCCAGAAAATCAAAGAGCCTTATTCGCTGAACATCAAGAACATTTTTATGTTTCTTATTTCTCAAGTTTCTCATTTATTTTGTAACTAATTACAATTAAGTATCTTCATCATGGATGTTCTCCAACAGACATTTTTTTTTGTCTAATAATCTCTTATGCTCCTATATATACATATATAAATGATATACAATAAATAAGAACTGCTTTGAAGACCACTTTTTGTCCATTACCAGATTGGTTTTTAAAATCATATGTTATTACTATAATTAATAATCCATCTTTATTATGCAAAATTGATTGAAGGAATTCAATGGAATTAAAACTAGTTAATAATCTAGATATTACTTATTTAGTTTTATAATATATAACGTATCTTTTTTAATATACATCTGAGTATAAAACTTAGCAGGAAGTAAAAAGTTACAATTTTGTGGTATATATCAGATTTTCATTCTTTTAGCTTGCCCTTTGCATTTGGGTAAGGCAAAGCTTCTCTTTCTTATACATTCCAAGTTAAGAGACTCTTCAGATTTAAAAAGTTTCCTTACATTTGAAATCAGAGTAGCTAAAGTTTGTAAGATATCAGTACAACCAGTATTTATTTATAGTAATGGTTGCCTATCCTATTATTTTATTTTTATGTTTAAAAGAAATTTCCTATACCTGGGGCGCCTGGGTGGCTCAGTCGTTAAGCGTCTGCCTTCGGCTCAGGTCATGATCCCAGGGTCCTGGGATCAAGCCCCGCATCGGGCTCCCTGCTCGGCGGGAAGCCTGCTTCTCGCTCTCCCACTCCCCCTGCTTATGTTCCCTCTCTCGCTGTGCCTCTCTCTGTCAAATAAATAAATAAAATCTTTAAAAATAAATAAATAAATAAATAAATAAATAAATAAATAAATAAATAAATAAAAGAAATTTCCTATACCAAAGCAATTGTTGATAATATGATGACATCATGTAATATTTGATACTATGTTCCAAAGCTAAATTTGTAGAACTTTAGTCTTCACAATCAATGATAGTGCTCTAAGTCACTTATTTTATTTTATATTTCTGTTTTTGGTTATCCCAAGCATTGAGTCTGGTCTGGAAAAAGCACCACATGATTAATAAAAACAATCGTTCCCTTTTGTTCTCTGATCTTTTTTTTTTTTTTTTTAATTTCCTGCCATCTCACTCTTCATCTCACTTTCTGTTACATTGTTCCATTAGGAAAAAGAGGTAGAATTTTTGACTGAACTAGAGAATTGGCTGTAAAATATGAGTGAATTCTAACTAATAATTGCTAGATCCAGATTGGGACCAAAGGCTATTTTCCCTAGATTCTGTTGTTTAATTGAAATTCTTCTGTATTTTTTTGAGCCAAACTAAAATTGCTTCATAAAAATCAGTGATGTCAAATTCTGAAATGTGATGCTGAGTGTAAAGATATGCACACCGCAAAAACAAAATGCCTCAAAAGACACTCCATTATTAAAAATAACTTATTTTTCTATATATAATTCCCAATAATCATTAGTTTTGATGATTGCTGGGCTGGGCCCAAATGATTTAGATATGCCTTACTTTTTTTTTTTTTAACATATAATGTATTATTTGTTTTAGAGGTAGAGATCTGTGATTCAACAGTCTTACACAATTCACAGCTCTCACCATAGCACATACCCTCCCCAGTGTCTATCACCCAGCCACCCCATCCCTCCCACCCCCCACCACTCCAGCAACCCTCAGTTTGTTTCCTGAGATTAAGAATTCCTCATATCAGTGAGGTCATATGACACATGTCTTTCTCTGATTGACTTATTTCCCTCAGCATAACCTTTAGAAGAAATAAAAAGTTATTTTGACTCTGTGAAATACACAGTAAGAAGGAATAAGATGTTTAGACTATTGCATTTTCTAAGTATCTGTCAATGAGAAGAACACCTGCATTCATTTTATATATTTAATAAAAATATCCATTCTCTGATTTTTTTGAATTCTTATTACCTCTAGAAAATATGTCATGAGTGTAAAATACAATCATGTATATCATGCAATAATAAGCACCATATGGAAATATCCAGGACACAAAAACATAATTGTTTATATGATTGACTCACTGTGATTGACTCACATTTCAAAAGTATTTATGTGAGCCACCTTTGACAGCTCTTGCAATTTAACTAGAACATAATTTCAAATTATATTTTAAAATTTATATTTCATTTTGTTAAACAACAAGTGTTCTATTATTCCTTATTTGATGCTTTGTTTGCTTCTATTCTGAAAATTTCAATAACATAAGTAATTGTAAATAAATGAAGCAAATGCAGTATAACTTATTTTATCTTAAGCTTATTCCCTGAAAAAAAAATGTTTGGTGTATTTTATAATGTATTATTTGCACTTCAAAAGCAGACAGACTAGTATAAAAAATGCCTATAGTCTTAAAAATAAAATTTTATGTCTTACTGTCATTTACTGTCATTTACTGTCTTACTGTCATGGATTCACGTTAACGTTCTGATTTCTGACCATACTTTTCTTTTTTTTTTTATTATGTTGTGTTAATCGCCATACATTACATCATTAGTTTTTGATGTAGTGTTCCATGATTCATTGTTTGCGTATAACACCCAGTGCTCCATGCAGAACGTGCCCTCTTTAATACCCATCACCAGGCTAACCCATCCCCCCACCCCCCTCCCCTCTAGAACCCTCAGTTAGTTTCTCAGAGTCCATAGTCTCTCATGGTTCGTCTCTCCCTCCAATATCCCCCCCTTCATTCTTCCCCTCCTGCTATCTTCTTCTCCTTCTTCTTCTTCTTCTTCTTCTTCTTCTTCTTCTTCTTCTTCTTCT
>NW_022589706.1:23326311-23380576 GCF_004348235.1 Phoca vitulina
CTTCTTCTTCTTCTTCTTCTTCTTCTTCTTCTTCTTCTTCTTCTTCTTTTTTAACATACAATGTATTATTTGTTTCAGAGGTACAGGTCTGTGATTCACAGTGCTCACCATAGCACATACCCTCCCCAATGTCTATCACCCAGCCACCCCATCCCTCCCACCCCCCATCACTCCAGCAACCCTGTTTGTTTCCTGAGATTAAGAATTCCTCATATCACTGAGATCATATGATACATGTCTTTCTCTGATTGACTTATTTCGCTCAGCATAATACCCTCCAGTTCCATCCAGGTCGTTGGGAATGGCAAGATTTCATTCCTTTTGATGGCTGACCATACTTTTCTAAGAAAACATTTTAATGACAAAATATTAAGACTAAAGACAGCATTTTCAAACAGTCATTGACAAGAAGATGATAAATCCAACCATAACAGTTTTATGAAAGCAAAACCCATTTGTGAATCAATCAGAAAATTAAATAAAATTATAATTATAGTAGTTACTCATTAATCTGAGTAGTTATAAATGTATTTTAAATGAAACTAATTTAGTAATAATAGCAAATACTTCTATATTGTTTACTACATTCCACACACTATTATATTTGCTTTATAAATATTAACTCAATCCATACAACAACCTTCAGTTAGAAGTACTATTATTGTTCCTATTTTAGAGGCAAGGAAATTGAAGTTCAAGAACATAATTCGTAGATACTTATCCAAAGAATATGTGGTGCAACTTACACTCAAATTTAAAGGGTCTAATTCAGAGTTTGCTTTTTTTTTTTTTTTTAACTCAAAGAACTGTGCTGTCCTGACTCCCTTAAGATTAAAACACTTAACTTTAGTAAAAAACAGTATAGCTGTACTTGCACCATTATGTCTGTGAGGAAACTCCACCTGCAGAGTAAACTTTCTTGAGTTATCACTGACTGCACAAATGAAGGTGGGTCGGGAAGGTTGTGTCCTCTCTTAAATTAAGAGTTTGAACTACTGTAGCAGGAGCCGGGTTTTGTTCAGAATTCCCTTGAAGCGAGCAGTACTGCCCTGAGGGCAAAGCCCAGAGAGCAAGGTGAAGAATTCCACCCAAGTTCATCCACAGGACGTTTGGGATCATAAACTCCACTAAAGGGTTCTCGGAGAAGCACAACGCCCTTTTCTGAGGTGCCGTTTCCTTATCTCTTTGCTTGTATGCCAGTTATACTGTGTACTAAATTTGGAATAATTTGTCATATTGGATGTCTCTGATTTGTGTACTTTCTCCCAGTATGTTTTTGCTGGTTTTGTTTTGTTTTAATCCATTAAAAAAGAAAGAAGGGAGGGAGGGAAGGAGAGAGTGAGAAAAAGAGAAGACAGAAGGAAGAAAAAATGAAAACCTATAGAAAGGCACAAAAAGGGAATTTTAAGAGTAAAAAATTGGTTCTTTGAAGGCAAAATATTAAATACAAGATTGGTCAAGAAAAAGAGAGTGTGTGGCACCCATACACGACATAGCAGGAATAAAAACATACCAGATTCAAGTATTTTTTAAGAAATTAAAATACCAGGGACACCTGGGTGGCTCAGTCAGTTAAGCGGCTGCCTTCGGCTCGGGTCATGGTCCCGGGGTCCTGGGATGGAGTCCCACATCAGGCTCCTTGCTCGGCGGGGAGCCTGCTTCTCCCTCTGCTTCTGCCTCTCCCCCTGCTTGTGCTCTGTCTCTCTCTCTCTCTGACGAATAAATAAAATCTTAAAAAAAAAGAAAAAGAAATTAAAATACCATACTAGAAGCAACTCAAAACTAATTTTTAAAAACCTAGAAAAATAGTCAAATTCTAAATACAATATAAACTGCCACAGTGACTCAAGAAAAACTTTAAAAACCTGAAAAATTCCATAGTTGTTAAAAAATTCCACTACAAATGCAATCTATATTTCTAAAACAGTAGCCCATAGTTTAAAAATTAGAATTTTAAATAACAGTAGTGACATTAGCAATGAAATTTAAATGACTGAGAATAAATCTGACAACATATATGCAAGACTTATGTGCCTCAATCTGTAAAACTTTATTGAAAACATTAAATAAGGACCAAATTAAAGAAGAAGTATCCGATGTTTACTCACAAAAAATATCAGCATCATACAGGCATCTGATCCCTTCAAATTGACCTATAGATTTATTATAACTTCAAACAAAATTTCAATAGGGTTATATAGGAAATATGACAACTGAAACTAATAATGAAAGACAAGAGGCAATTTTTCCAGCATGCAATCAAATATTACTATAAAAAGATAATAATAAATTCATGTGATTTAAGCACAAGGGTAGAAAAATAAATTAACCGATAGAAAAGTGTGGAGAGCCCAGACATGAATCCTTAGGTAATTGAAAATATTATATATATAAGGCAGAGATAAAATTGAAAACCTGCAGAGAAAAACAGATTATAAAATAAATAAAACTGAGAAAACTGGGTTGATTAGTTAGATAAAAGAAAAGGGTGATTTTTATACTTTACAAAATAGTGAATTTTGTAAGATAATTGATATATGATAAATGAAATATTTAAATATTTGAAAAATTTTTAAACTAAAAAGGAATTAATATTTCAGCATTGAAAGATAAAACATTTCTTTTGAAAGATGTCATTCATTTATTTGGCACAGAGAGAGAGAGAGAGCATGAGCAGCGGTAGCACTAAGCAGAGCGGCAGCCAGAGGGAGATGGAGGGGGAAGGGGTGGAGGGAGAAGCAGGCTCCCTGCTGAGCAGGGAGCCCAACGTGGGGCTCCATCCCAGGATCCTGGGATCATGACCTGAGCTGAAGGCAGATGCGTAACCAACTGAGCTACCCAGGCGCCCTGACAAAAGTAGTTTCTTAAGCAAGTTCCTAAAATCACTATTTGTAAAGAAAACAATTGATACATGTCACAATATGGAAATTAAGAACATGTGATAATTTAAGAAAAACACCATAACAAAAGTGAGAAGACAAATCTGTTGGCTGAAGATAATAGGAATACAAAATGCTGAGGATGGGTTATATACAGTTTAATTCCTAAACGTTAAAAAAATTAAAAGTAACAAACATAGATAATGTAATGAGATGTGCAGAAATTTCCCAGAAGACTAAATACATATGGACAACTAATACAGAAAAGCATAATGAATCAGGAAAAGACAAATTAAGAACAAAATGAGACATTACATTTTACTGATAGGTGGGCAGAAATGTTGGACAGGATGTGGATTATATGGAACTATTGCACCTTGATGATGGAAGTATATATTGATAAAAAAGAGTTGGAAACCCATTTGGTATTGTCTTGCAGCATTGATAATTAAAATCCTCTGTGACCTAGCCATTTCTCTCCTCAGTATAATCTCTGGAGAAACTTTTGAACTAGGGTGAAAGAATGTACAAGAATGTTCGTAGAAGTTTTACTTATTTTAATTTTTAAAAAAATGGGCACAAATTGTCTGTCTGCATGACAATGGATAAATGAGTTGTGATAAATTTGCCATATTTTGTAGCTGTGTAAATGAAAGATTTATAACTACACTCAACAACTTGGACAGATATCAAAAATTTTAGCGTTGGAAGTCTCAAGAGACTACTTTCGTGGCAATATTTTTATGAAACTCAAAAATAAGCAAAAACAAATAATATGTTTTATAACTTGTATATATTACATATATGCTCTACTCTGTATTGAATATTATTTAAGAAGATAATACAATACAGATAAACAGTTTGAAGGCTTTTTTATTTACATGTTATTTAAAAAGTGAATCTAGAAAGTGCTTGCGCATTTCAAATCTGACCACTCTGTCTTAACAGTCCTCACCACTGACTCTCCACTTTAGTTAAACTTATTTAGATTATATCCTTTAAAGCTAACCTGCTTATTTTTCTTTTTTAATAATAATTAAAGTTTATCCTTTCAGACTGAATGAGGCTTTTTTTTTTTTTAGTTTGAACTTGCTGTAGAATAAACTTTTTAAATTTTTCTAAACTTTCTAAATTTTTGTGACTGAAATATAAATTATATTTTGTCTGATTTTAATTTCTAAAGCAAATATTCAAGATAGGTATAGGGATTATTCTAGTCTAATTCATGTGCATTCAAACAAAAATAAAACTCAATTAGTTTAAAGAAAATAAGAACCTGTTGTTTCAGCTCTGAATATCTCTGGGTTAGCATCATTTTTAGTTATATGATGTGTGGGATCTCCAAAAGTAGATCTAAAATTACATGGTCTTTACCTCTGTTATTGTGGAAATAAAGATTAAAAAAAATTAGGACTGTCATGTTCTTTGCAATTTGCATTCTCATGGTTGGAATAGTATCCCCTTGTATTTAGTGGTCTCAGAACTGTATGTATGTATGTATGCAGTAATGTATGTATGTATGTATGTATGTATGTATTTCCTTCCTGTGGATAGGGTTTGGTTAGACAGAGAGGTCATGTGAAATAAGAGAGTCTGGGCACTGGTATCTAATTGAATGGAGACTGTGCATCTGTCTAGCCAAGGAGGAGGAAGTGATCTCCTCAGAGGTAATCGCAGAGAAATAGACACATTTTCTCTAACCTCACAGATATATTGAAAGTCTTCAAAGTCTTTGGCCCCAGCAAGACACTGCTGAATTATAAAGAACTGTTTCTTTAGAGTTATGGGCTTGGAGCCAGATTGCTTGCAGATCCAAGACTACATAGGAGGAAGTAAAGACATGGAACAGTAGAGTCTCCTCTTCCCAGGGAAGTGAAACAGAAGAGAAACAAAGAATTAAGTTTAGAGACGGATGTGAGGTTAGACATTATTAAAAAAAAAAAAAAGAAAGAAAGAAAAGAAAAGGGAGCAGTCCAGAGTTCATATAGGAAATGTTTCTTGAGCTATTAAACGGCTAATTTCTGTGATTGTAACCAGGGTTTCTTAGTCAGTGAGAAATTAGGACGGACTGAGGCTCCTGGGTGGCTCAGTCAAGCGTTGGACTCTTGATTTCAACTCAGGTCATGATCTCAGGGTCCTGGGATTGAACACTGCATGGGGCTCTGCGCTCAGCGGGGAGTCTGCTTGAGGATTCTCTCTCCTTTTGCCTTTCTCCCTGCTCATGCTCGCTCTCTCTCAAATAAATAAATAAATCCTTAAAAAAATAAAAGAAATTAAGAGGGACAACTAGGTAGAGAATTGATTTTAGGCTGGGGTCAGCAAGCTGTATATGACCAAAAAAACAAAATCAAGACGTCAGTGGACTTGGGCATTTTGTCCAGAGAGGTCTAAGCTATGGATTTCAAGTTCTTGGTTTAGGAGCTCAACACAAACAGAAAGTAAATGAGATACTGAAAGACAATATGAAGCTTAAGAGATGATATCGCAATTATACAATGAATAATCTAAGATAGACATTTTTTTTCTTTAATCATTTGTTAAGGTCAATGGGCCATAGGTGAATGGCATGATCCTCAAAGGAGGAAGGTGTGATAAGTAATTAATTGCAGAATGGTGGAAAGATATTTAATAAATGAGGGAGCTTCCTTTTCCCTCTGTTGCCTTTTTCACCTTCTAGTAGAGTATGAGAAAATGAGTAGCTGGAGTGGTGGGGGATGGGAGGGATGGGGTGGCTGAGTGATAGACACTGGGGAGGGTATGTGCTATGGTGAGCGCTGTGAATTGTGTAAGACTGATGAATCACAGACCCGTACCTCTGAAACAAATAATACATTGTATGTTAAAAAAAATAAAAGAAGATAGCAGGAAGGGAAGAATGAAGGGGCTGAAATCGGAGAGGGAGACGAACCATGAGAGACTATGGACTCTGAAAAACAAAGTGAGGGTTCTGGGGGGGGATGGGATAGCCTGGTGATGGGTATTAAAGAGGGCACGTTCTGCATGGAGCACTGGGTGTTATACGCAAACAATAAATCATGGAACACTACATCAAAAACTAATGATGTAATGTATGGTGATTAACATAACATAATAAAATTAAATTTAAAAAAATGAGTAGCTTACAGATAACAAGGCTGCAGGTAAATAGTGTCCTCAAGGAAATTTTTATGTTATATTACAGTGCTGTGGGTTGTAGAAGGGGTTGCTTTTTCTTTAAATATTCTGATATTTTCTTCAACATTCTATTGCAGGCTCTCTTCTCACTTCTTCCATCATCTCTATAGAAATCATTCCCTCCAGTGGCAATAGTTGTAATCTATATACTGAAACTCTCAGACAATTTTCTCACCCCAGATTCCTCTCCTGACATCTGGGCCTATGTTTTCAAATATCTTCTTGGTATTTGAACATATGGCATAGGCACCTGAAACTCAACAGTTGCAAGACTAAATTCATAATATTGTATTTTCCCTAAATGTTCCCTTCTTTTTTATCACAAACATGGTTATTAGCATCCCTCATTTTGAGCAAATCAGATATATATGTGTGTTTTTCCTGACTTCTCCATTTTCCTTACTCCTGTCTCTAAGACCTATCACGTCTGTGTATTAATACATTATAAATCATATATTCTCATTGCCATTGGCATTAACTTTACTTAAGTCATAATTTTTCACCTAGTTTATGATACATCTTGACTCTTAGTGGGTCTTTCTGCCTCCTCTTTCTCCCCTCCGTGGCCCTATTTCTATACTGAAGTTAAAACCATACTACAAAAGCTCAGTTGTAATTAATTACCTTCAATCTAAAACCCTCCAATGACTTCTGATTTTCCTCAGGATAAAACCAAGACCCTGCAGCATGGCAAAAGGTAAATTCCATTTCTATTCTCTGCTAGCTTCAATTCTTAAAATTCTTATTCTTATACATTTCATACTCAAGATTCCAGCTCTATTATACAAATTGAGTTCTCAGAACATTTCTTACCTCCAATGGTTTACACATTCTACTCCCTCTGTCAGAATCCCTTGAAAGCATTTATTTACCATACTAATTCAGATTTCCATATCATAGTATTTCTAACTCTACTCTTGCACTTATCTTCTGTGCGTGTGCATACATGTAGAATATATTTTATATAAAATTATATACTCTTAAAAAGTGAGAGTACCTCTTGTATTCCCAATGCCTAAGCTGTTGATGATTTATTGACATTTATTTACAGTGGACCTCCATTTTTAAAAACAGGGTAAAAATGTTTAGGGTAGGAGAAAAACCAGTAAAGAAGCACAAAGATATATCAGAATGAGATTACCAGAGAGAGAGAGAGAATAGCATACGTTCCAGTCTTGTAATTAAGCCATTGTTTAATATGTACATCTGTTTTTTTTTTTTTTCTTGTTTTGTTTCCTGATAGTCCAAGATACAAGTCTGATAAAGCTAGGAATTTATGTAATCTTTACTTAATATTAAAAAATAAATTTTGCAAATATCATGGGTTTTCCTTAAAAATCACATTTCTAGAGCATTGGAGAGATAGCATTAAGCTAGCTGTGCAAATATTGACCTCTTAAGGGAAACATACAGTGCAAGTGGTGAATACTGAGATTGCCAAGTGAGGAGGTAAATTCAAATAAAATGACAAGATTCCCATCTTGAGTAACTGGGTAGATAGCAGTGCTCAGGCATAGAGAAGGAGAAAGAGGAAAAGCAACAGAAGGTGGAGAGTAAAAATGAAGAGGAGGAGGAACAGTTTCCAAATGAAAACAGAGTTGTGTACCATGAACGTTGACTTAAAGTGGAATGCATGAAGAGTATGCAGTAGACTACTGAAAACACAGGGATTTGTCAGAAGTCATTACTGAGGATTTACATTAGAGAATCACTTGTTCAAAATGATTATTGACATTAAAAGATTATAAAATTTACTGAACGATTTTTATAGGTTTCATCTTTCACTTCCATTCAAAAAAAAGTACATGATGGCCGTTTTTTTCAAATTATCTTTGGAAGTAGGTAATTCCAGTATACACTCTTTCTTGTAATAATTCTAAATATTGTTAGATATAAATGAAGTACATGGTATGCATACAATTTCATCACTATAAAATAAATTATATTTTGAATATATGCTATTTGTTGGGCATGCATTCACTATTGCATGTTTTGCCCTATTTAATCCTCACGAGTCATAATAACCCTAGAAGGTATACAAGCACAGAAAAACTAACTGAATAAATATCCAGTGACATGAAGCTGAGGAATGGTGGAGTGACAATTTGAACCTGGGTAAACTGACTCTAAAGCTGAAGAAATAACCATACGAACAGTGAAATGCCACTTGTGGACTCCACATCTCCTACATCCAGATTGGTTGCCTCCACTGGACCTGGATATCATGAATGTAACAGGGACAGTAATGATATATTCTCTTAGATACTAAGTATCTGAGGGAAGAATTACCATGGAGATGCAGAACATATTTAATTCAAAGAAATCACAGGAATTCCTGTAGAAGAAAATAATTCAACAAACTATTAAAACAAATGTTTTCAATTTTTAAATGCTTTACCAAAATAGAATTGTGTTATTGACTAAAATCCTCAGAAGGAATAGGATGAATCCTTAAAAGTTTTATTAAAAATAACTTTTACCAGATTTAGGGGCGCCTGGGTGGCTCAGTCATTAAGCGTCTGCCTTCGGCTCGGGTCATGATCCCAGGGTCCTGGGATCGAGCCCCACATCGGGCTCCCTGCTCCGCGGAGAGCCTGCTTCTCCCTCTCCCACTCCCCCTGCTTGTGTTCCCTCTCTCGCTGTGTCTCTCTCTGTCAAATAAATAAAATATTAAAAAAAATAAAATAAAAAAAATAAAAATAAAAATAACTTTTACCAGATTTGGAGCAAAATAAACTCAGGGAATTGTTTTTAAAATAATTTCACTAAAACACACACATGTAAGAATATAGATGTATTTTTTTTTAATCTAAAGTAATCAATGACAGACTCAGGATACTCATATTACTTTCATTAGATGCTCATTTTTCTTTCCTTTTTTTTTTTAAGATTTTTTATTTATTTATCTGAGAGAGAGAATGGGAGACAGCATGAGAGGGGGAGGATCAGAGAGAGAAGCAGACTCCCCGCTGAGCAGGGAGTCCGATGCGGGACTCGATCCTGGGACTCCAGGATCATGACCTGAGCCGAAGGCAGTTTCTTAACCAACTGAGCCACCCAGGCGCCCCATAGATGCTCATTTTTCTTAAAAGAGTGATTAAGTAGGAATATTTCTATAATAGTATTTACCACACTGCCGCAAAATTTCTGTTTTTAGTTGCAGGGCTGTCCAAACAGTTATAAACTCTTTGAGGCTGATCTGTGTCTTCTTCAGATTTAGATCAACAAACTTAACACAATTGATAAGTTCTTATAAGTCTGTAATTAAGCCTAATTGGATAAAAGAGAAAGGTACTTTTACTTGAATATAATTTGCTGCCTAATTCATGTTGGTGAGACAGCCCTCCTTTTTCTTGTAATTGCAAATTCTTTATTTATAATTCTTAGAAGTTAAGTTTCATAAAAGTTTTTGTGAATTGAATCTTTTATTTATTTATTTTTTTAACTTATATAAATTTTATTATTTTTAAAGTAACCATAAATCTGTTGAACATGGATAAACTGTTGGATTCTGAATTTTTGGTAAAATGTTACACCATTCAGATTAGATAAGCGACCTATATTATACATGTAAAATGTAATATATATTTTAGATAAAATAAGACATTATTTTAAAGTATATTTAGGATTATTTTCAATGTTCTATACTCTATATTCCCTGTAAATAATTATATTTAAGAAAACATACCATTCTCTAAAAATAAAACAAGCCAACAAAAGCTTTCATTAATCTGAAACTAAAGATTAGCTTTCCATTTCTTCTCAGGATCCGTGTTGCTAAATGTTTTTCCTTCTTTTTTTAATTTTTTCAAGTGAAGCAAGACATTATGTTCAGCCATTTTATATAAATGCTCAGGAATAGTCTTGTAAATGTTTTTTACAAGCTCCATTGCTGTAAATGATTTTTCAAAATTATCACGAAACAATGTAAGAATTTGCTGTTCTCGGATATTTCTGTGAGAAATATATTCTAGAATTTTAGCTTCAGCGTTATGAATTACTGGGCCATGTCCTGGATATATAATATCAGCTTTGACTTTCAATAGCTCTTTTAGGGAGTTCATATAATCATAGAGGTCTTCAAATACAGTTGTTCCTTCCCCTAGGATGCAATCTCCAGAAAAGATCGCATTCTCCTCTTCTAAAAGTAGAGCCATATGATCATCAGTGTGGCCAGGTGTGTGTATAACTCTGAGAGTGGCACCTTCAGTTTTAATCACATCTCCATCTTCCAGATAAACATATTGTTGCTTTCCATCTCCTATAATTTCTTCTCTTGGAGGATTCCGTGGGAGTTTTTTAATGCAATATGCAGTGTCATTATTGATGCTTTTACAAATATCCCCTATGCCCCCAGTATGATCATGGTGCCAATGAGTCACTACGATTTCCTGGATTGTTGTGTTAAATTCTGTCAGAGCCTGCTTTAAACAGCTGATATATTCTGGAATTGCTGGTTCTCCAGTGTCAATGAGGATTCTCCTGGTGCCGATCCCTACCAAGTAGGTGTTGGTGCCCTGCAGGGTCATGGATCCCGGGTTACAACCCAGGACGCGCACCACCCGACTGGACAGCTGCTCAACGCGCTGCAGGATAGCCGACATATCTGCTTCTGCAGCCCGCCGGCGCGCTGCGACTCGAGCGCGGAACTGGTTACTAGGAATTGAATCTTTTATAAACTTGATATTTTTCTCTACCCAAATTTCTAGTATATCATCTATAACGAAGTGTTAAGCTTTGATAATTTTTCCTCTTTTTCCTTGGTCATAACCAAAATCAACACAAGTTTTTAGTTCCACTCTTTCCTTAAATCTCATAAAGTATGGTAACACTTCCTTACACACAAAGATGGAAGATGTTATAAAAATTAGTCCTTTTCAAATTTCAAAAATATAATGAAAAGTTAATTTCATTCACAATTTCAACAATAAAAATAAAACATAAAATATCTTAGAATATACCTTAGAAAGAATGAACAAGAGGTAATCAAACCAATAGTAAAATTTTACTGAAAGACAATTTTTTTAAAAAAGTTCAATAAATAGCGTGCGTTAGTTGGTCTTTAGCTTCCAACTCTTTTTTTTTTTTTTAAAGATTTTATTTATTTATTTGAGAGAGAGAATGAGAGAGAGAGAGCATGAGAGGGGGGAGGGTTAGAGGGAGAAGCAGACTCCCCACTGAGCAGGGAGCCTGATGTGGGACTCGATCCTGGGACTCCAGGATCATGACCTGAGCCGAAGGCAGTTGCTTAACCAACTGAGCCACCCAGTCGCCCTTGAGCTTCCAACTCTTGATTCTGGTTCAGGACATGATCTCAGGACCCTGAGATCAAGCCCTGTGTAGGGCTCTGAGCTCAGTGGGAAGTCTGTTCCAGATTCTTTTTCTCCCTCTCCCTCTGTCTCTCTCGCTCGCTCTCTCTCAAAATAAATAATCTTAAAAAATAAAGTTCAATAAACAGATGAAATTCACCATTTTCCTTTATGGCCTGCTTAACAAAATGTTTGCTAAAAAAATATCTGTTAAATAAATGGATAAATTAACATATATTTCTCAAAAGGAAGAAATTACCATCTTGCCCTTATCCTTGGAGGCTTCCTATGGCAGAATCTGAGTTCCCTTGTGAACACGGAGGTACACTAAGAACAGAACTAGGAGCTGGTAGTCCATATAATCCAATATATTTATAAGGAAAGATTTGACATAGGGATGGCCCAAGATACATTATTGATTTACCTTTTCATTGTGTTCTGCTATTTCTTGGATATATGACTTGGATCAAGTCTCCAAGCTTTTTTTTTTTTTTTTTTTTTTTTAAGATTTTATTTATTTATTTGACAGAGAGAGACACAGCGAGAGAGGGAACACAAGCAGCGGGAGTGGGAGAGGGAGAAGCAGGCTTCCCGCTGAGCAGGGAGCCTGACGTGGGGCTCAATCCCAGGACCCTGGGATCATAACCTGAGCAGAAGGCAGACACTTAACAACTGAGCCACCCAGGCGCCCCAAGTCTCCAAGCTTTAATAGATTATAGATATAGAGATAAAGATAGAGATATAACTGTAGTTACAGACACATAGATAAAGATATAAATTATACCATGCATAAATTACTTGTTACATTCCCTATCAAATAGTAAAATCACTGTAGAGAGTATTGTCATAATTGCTATTGTCATAATTATCTTAAATTATGCCTGTTTGGTACATTACAGCTTCTGATCTGAAATCCATTAATTTTGCCAACATACAAAGACCTTGGTTTCAGTCCAGGCCCTCCACACACACACACACACACACACACACACACACAAACACACACACACACATTATGACACTGGCAAAGCCCTTACTTTCCCTAAGCCTCAGTTTACTCATTCCAGATGCAAAAGAATTGTTTACCTCTCAGTATTACTGGAAATGTGTTTTAATCTAGAAAGAAATATACAAGAATTAAAGTGGCATCATTATTTTACTATCATTACTGGTTTTCAGGAGGCAGTTCCAGTAGAAGTTAATAGGAGCAGGGCAAACAATGGGGTTCAACTGCAGAGAGGCTGATGCTCTTTTCCAGTTGCAAGTCACAGCTAGATATTTTCAGTAAAGAGAGGTTTGAAATAGTATGGTGAGAATAAATTCATTTTCTCAAAGGTCTTGGAAATCACTTACTTATTTTTAAAAGTTGATGAAGACATGTGACCAGATTCTGCATACTCTTCTTAGATCATCTCTAACAATGCTGTTTAGTAATCCTTAATCAATTGAGAGCTTATTACAAAAATGTATATTATAAAATGTTCTTCAAATCTCGACCATCACAGGAATATGTGGTTTATAGTTCTCTGTAGTTGTACAAAAGTGGCTGCGCTTGAGAATCGTTGTTGTAAGGAGCACCAAGTGTTTTATGGAAGTGTGGGATGACAATATTGAACACTTAAAAATAATATTACACTGTATGTTAGCTAACTGGAATTTAAGTAAAAACTTAAAAAAATAAAAGAATAGTTCATACTAATACTGGTCTCTGGTTTTCATTGCTTAAGTCCTGTGCTCATGTATGAATGGTAATATTTGATGGCACTCATAACCTCGCTATTGCTTCAATGCTTCTTATTGCCACAAAATAACAAGTAGGAGAAGGTGCTTTATCCCCATTGGTAATGAAGGTAAGAAAAACTCAGTCTTAATTTAGGATAAAATATGTAATTGTTTTCATTGGTTTTGGATACCTTGTTTGAATCAAAAAATCATTTACAGACATGGATTTGAAGACCAAGAAAAAGATGAAGACAATCTTGCCTTGCCTATGCTTCTTTTACCCCTAGTTCCTCAAAACTTAAGTGAAATATCAGTATGAAAATCATGTTGTAAAGCACTACCAAAATTTCCCTATAATAAAAGTGAGAACAAACTCAATGGCATAAACTTTTCCTCAGGAAACATTCTAAAATTTAATTTATTATGATTGAGTGAACATTTTCATCATCTATAAAATTATTAGGAATCTTTTATTATTATAATATGTGTAATTTGCCCAAACCTGCCAATCATCCTTACTTAAAAATTGTTTGTCAGAATATTGTTAAGGCAAATACACAACTTGGAACAAATTCAATGACATCTTCAATGAACAGAAAACTCCTATTATTAGGATGATTGCATTACAGCATCTTATTCTGGAAAAAAATTTCAGAGATCCTAAGCTGATTTTTTTTCTTGTTGATTTTTAAATAATATGTCTTAGTACATGATAAAACCAATCCTTCATGTGTGGGTTGCTGATTTCTTCTCAATAATTAAATTCTTTTTCTACAAATAGGTGTCATTTTATGTGCCTGTGTCTTAGCAGGACTAATGAGATGAATGGGACATGCCATGGGACAAGCTGTAGATAAGGTATAAGTTGATATAAGTAAGAAGTATGTAGATAAGAGAATATTAAACTAGGTAGAAAATACGGTGGTGGATATATTAGTCAGGGTCCTGCTGGGGGACAGAAATCACACCAGTATTTGAACCCAAGATTTTTAACACAAAAATCTATTAACTAATAACTACTAATTAAAAAAGGTTAAAGCATGCTAAAGAAAAATAGTAGAAGATATAAGGATCAGCTACTAAGACTGAAGCAGAGTACCCAAGAAAAGAACAAACTTGGGAGAGCCTTGCCTCCCACCAAGTCTGAGACACGGACTTCATTGGAAAGCACATGTAAATTGCTCCACTATCTGATGGAGAAGTTTGCTGAGGTGCCCCAGCCAAGAGTTGAAAATCAGGAAACTGCCCAATGGGACATTGGTAAGTCTTGATGAGGAGCTTTCCAGGGTGCTGGGGAGAAGCACGGAGAAACTTGTCACTGATGCACCAGCAGGACCTACTAGGAAGCTGCCCACTGGCATAATGCTGAAACTCACAGGAGAGCTCCCTGCTGGAGTGCCGCTAGAATCTGCTGGAGCGTGAGAACCGGTGGGAATTCAGCTGTATTCTGGAAGCCTTGCTGGAGCAAGAAAGTCAAGCTCACTGGAAACAGGAGGATAGGCCCGTTCTGTCTGCGGTAGTCTTTCCACTGCTCTCCACTGACAAATTTAACATTGTGCCAATTGGCAAAGGAGAAATGATTACAGGTTTACTCTGAAAAGCGACATCTGACATGGTGGTATTTCTGCAATTTCAAAAACTTTAACCCATGAAGGTAACAGAAAACTCATTTAGGGCAGAAAAACAGCATGATGAGTGTAGTTGAAGAGGACTAATAGTGTACAGTGTCTTTATCAAAACTCAATATCTTATCTCAAAATATAAGGTACAATTAACCTTTAAGTAGTTCTTAAGTTACCACTAAATTGCCACTTACAGGGGCACCTGGGTGGCTCAGTCGGTTAAATGTCTAACTCTTGATTTCGGCTCAGGTCATGATCTCAGGGTCCCGGGATAAAGCCCCACTTTGGACTCTGTGCTCAGCAGGGAGTCTGCTTGAGATTCTTTCCCCCTGCCCCTCCCCTTGTTCTCTCTCTCTCAAATAAATAAGCAAATATTTTTTAAAAACAAAACAATAAATTGCCACATACATAGTATCATCTTTCAGGAGCCCCAGTGGAAAGTGTTTCCCAGACTTTTTCTAATGTGGTTGGCCTTCAACTCCAGTGTTTATCTGCCTACTGTGATGAGCCTCTAAGCGACTCTGAGCAGCTTCTGCACCTTGTGACCCAGGCAGCTTATGGTCTGGTGAAATCTTTCTTTGAGAGAAAGCCAGCTCAGATGGTTGGCTTCATTTCTATGTACTCTGCTCTTCTCTGGTATCTTGGCTTCTGAAGTCCTGATGTGTTGGTTATCCTAAATTTCAATTTTTGAGTTCCAACACCTTGGAAGCATTGGTTAAGATTCTCTGCTTCCTAAGATAGTTCTTGCTCAGCATCTCCATGTTAATATATCCTGTATGTGTATTTTTTTGTTTGTTTCTGATTTGTCCCCTAAGTCTCATAGTCTCATTGATCTTACCATCTCTCTTGTGCCATTAAAGAGGAGATACCTTTGTTTTATATTTTAGTTTGTTTCTATTTTCTAGTTGTTCTCAATGGGAGCATTGCTCTGCAACATAATTCACCATAGCTGGAAGTGGAAGCCCATGAAAATATTTTAAAAGAAAATGAATTACATACATGACTTGTATAGAGTCTATGATTCATGGTAAAAATTATCTGTGAGAAGGGCAAAATGCAACCTCTAAAAAGTTTATTTTTTTCCTCTTCTTTACCTCTGTTGATATTAAAGCAGGCTTTTCATCCATGTGGTCTTATATTTCTGTGAGGAAACATGTTGAGTATCATTCAACCCAAAGTCCTAAATTTAAAGATAATATCATTTATCATTCTGTTAACATCTCTTCTGAAGATCCAATTTGTTCATATGCTGAGGCAAAATGTTAGCCTTCACTGAAATATAGCAGTAGGGACTTACACTTTTTTTTTTAGTGACTTGAGCCTCAAGAGATTTTAGTAAATCAAGACTGCTTAAGTCAGGCTAGTCTGTCATAAGGGCAAAAAGGCACAAACCACTGCATTTTAATTTATTTTAGAGTTTCTGCTTTCCTGAGTGAGATATTACTGAATTTCAAGGTCGCTTTTCAATTAAGTGTGACATGTAGAATATAATCATGCATCCATTTAACAATGTATCCCTTATGCCAACGGCGGTCTCTCCTTTTATGAGTGGCACTATGGTTTCTAATAAAATATGGAGAGGATTTTTGCTCTCAGGTTGTCACATATTGAGACAAGGAAGTAAATTTCAATGCAAATGAACACAGAGAGAATAATTAAAGGCAATATATAAGGATGGGCTTGACAGTATAAGTGATAGCATACATGTCCTGAGAATATGGCCAAAATGGGCTCCCATGAAGGCAGGTTCTTACTGCAAGCATATGAGTTTATATTTAACTTGTATTCAAATAGCAAATAATAGATAAAAAGCACATCTCATACATTATGAGTTTACTTTTTCTTCTCAAAAACACAAAGTGGGAATTTCTGGCTAAAATGTTTGCAAGAGATTTCAAATAAAATGATTACCAACATATATTTATTCAACAAATAGTTTTTATGATTTTACTCCTGGGAAGGCGGCACTGTTGGCCCCTAAGGATACAATGGTAAGGGAAAACACCAGGTTTACCCTTACCATTTACTAGAGGAGATTGGTTTTCATCAATTTTTCATACAAATATAGTATTTCAAACCATAAGTGATAAAAGGAAACTAAGCAGCATATTCTAAGCATATGTAGGAGGAATAGCTGGTCTTATCTGGGAATTGGGAAAAGCTTTCTTGGGTGAGTGCTTTGAGTTGAAACATGAACAAATGTCATGTGTATCATGGAGGAGGTTGAGGTGATAGCACTCCAGGCAGCAGAAAGAAGGATGCACAGATGAAATAGATGAACAATCTGTCTAGAATGGAGAGAGTGCAGAGTGAAACCTGCTTCATCAGACTACACCAGGTGACCTATCTTGATCACAGAAGTGCTTCTAGCTCAGGGAGGGGGAATTTAGTAAGGTAGAGAATAGAGATAATGTGTTGCCTCTAAACCAGCTACGGGAAATGGTGCTGTCTTTGTTCCATTAATCCTTCTTTTATATTTTCCCCTGGGAAAGAGGCCCATTGCACTGAAGTACCTGTTTCCAGGACTCAAACTAAGCATGTGGGTCTAAGTAGCATGAAGAGCATGAAGAGAGACTCTCATGTCCTGCTTCACTGTTCAAGCTACATAGCACAGCCTCCTCCCATATAGGATTGACAGATTTGTTCCTCTGCCTGCTCAGAAAAATGTCATCTGAAAGCTCATTCCTCTTCAGGAATTGTTTTCACTGAAGAGATTTACCCCTCTTCGTCTATGTCTCCTTTTCCAGTCAACCTATGTTTAGTGATGATCAACACAGAGCAAGAGTCTTAGCCTTCTCCCTGAAACTCAGGGCAGCTCTGAAGGGCTCTGCCACCTTCAAAGATTCTCTCAGTGTTGGCAGGGGTATTGACTGCTCTGCTGCCCAATATCTCCTTCTGATCAATCTTGTTTCTACTGTTTTCTCCCAAACATTGATCACAGGACTGCTCACTAAATAAATGTCCTAAACACACATGTCCATCTCAGTACCTGTTTCTGGGTGAACACGTGATACTTTTCAAATTAACATCTTCTTGTTGATCAGATATCACAGGGTGCATCAAAATAGATGATTATTATTCTGGAATGTGTGTTTAAAGCTGGTCCATATAGCATGGCATGGAGATCAATGCAGGGATTTATCTAATTGTACCGAAAGTAAAAAGGCAAAAGGTTAAGTCTGCATGCTGGGCAAGACTCACCTTGACAGGAATGAGAGATGAATAGTTGCCAAATATATTTATCCCTACCTTACCTCCTCTGAATGACTAAAATTAATTAACCCCACCAGTATGATGATTCATTATCTTGCTGGCTGATTCCTCAGCACAGGGTGCACAAAATGCTCAGAAAACAGTTGTAACTTAAAATCCAATAGGACTTTCTCTTGCTGTACCTTAGTGGAAATGTCCCTCTTTTGGGAAATAGGAATCTAATTCTACAAAATACTGAGTTATGAGAATGTAACCACAAACTCCTCCAGTGAGTCATGGGAAGTGTTGGTAAGGTGGAATACTCCTGCTTCTGTCCCTTAGTTATAGATCTCTGTATATACTTATTGCAAAAATAGGAGTGTATAATAGTAACTGATTTAGCAGACATACAGCATTCTGGAAAAGGGTGACCCTCTTCTTACAACATTAACCTCCACCTGGTACCTCAGCTATGAATTCACAAGGCTCTTCCATCACTCTCTTTGGTTGATCCATTAATTCTATGTTCTTTCTTCCACTTCTTGCCAGGACATTCCAGAAATACTTGTACTAGTATCATGATCCTTAGGAAACCCTCATTCATACTGTCACAAATTGAATATTTGAAATTATCTATTATGTCTCACTTGAAAAATCTCTTAAATCCAGTTTAAACTTTAAACACTTCTACTTATAAACTTTTCTTTGAGTTTCCAATAAACATAAAACCCTCTCTGCTTAAATCACAGAAAATGTTGGTTAAAATTTTTAGAAAAGGTATTTCTCTGCTCAAATGCATGATACATCATTATGGGATAGTTCAAATTCTTCATGCGAAGAACTGTATTTGAAGAGCTGTACTTAAATAACTACACTAGGGATGTCTGGGTGGCTCAGTCAGTTAAGTGACAGACTCTTGATTTTAGCTCAGGCCATGATCTCAGGGTTGTGAGATGGAGCCCTGCATCAGGCTCCACATCAGCAAGGAATCTGCTTGAGATTCTCTTTCTCTCCCTTTGCCTCTCCCCTCACTTTCTCTCCCTCTCTCTCTCCTCTCTCTCAAATTAATAAATAAATCTTAAAAAAATAAAGAACTACACTAGAGGAAATTTATCCACACCTGGGCCTGACTTAGATGATGCAATTCTAGACTTTGAACTGGTACAAAAATGGATGAGACTTTTGGTGTACTGGAAAGGGAGAATGTATTCTTATGTGGAAGAGATGTTAATGTTGGGACCCAGAAATCAGACTATGGTTGTCAGCTCCCAAGATGGCCCCAGTGATCTCTTCTTGGTATTTATGTCCTTTAGTAGTACCAACTCACATTTTATCAGGTACATTGTATTCTACGAAACCAATAGAATATGGCAGAAGTGGTGATGTATGACTTCCAAGGCTCAGTCATATATAAAAATATTGCGGTTTGCCTAACACCTTCTCTTGGATCATTCATTTTGGTGAAAGGCAACTACTATGTCATGAGGATACTCAGGAAACTTATGCAGAACCCCATGTAGTTGGGTATTAATACCACGTGACCACAGGTGGAACTAACTTTGCCAGCAAGTGTAAGTGAGCTATCATGGGGTGGAATTTCCAGTCCCAGTTAAGCTTTCAGATGACTTCAGCTCTGGCTAATATATTGACTGCAATTTTCTGAAAAACCCCAAGGCCAAACCACCTAGCTTAACCCTCTAAGATTCCTGACCCTAATAAATAAAAAAATGAAATGATAAATGCTTGATATTTTAAGCTACTAGGGTTTAGAATAATTTATTGTGCAGTGATAGATAATTGAAGTAGATGTGGAAGGTCTAAAAGTCTGAGTAAGTGGGAATGCTGGGTTGAATACAGTATGTAAGTTTAGAAGAAGCCCTTCTCCTCAGTCATCAGGAAGGCACTGGTGAGAGATACACCACTTCTTAGCATCACTAAGAAGTTTAGTACAGTATCTTCTCTTGAGTCAAAGCTGACCATAGGTCACAAATATTGGCTTGTTCATGTCCATGGATAATTATGCACCTCTTTCCTCCTCTACCCCATAGATAATAACAGCCAGGCGAAGTTGTTTAAATGCCAAAAGACAGAGACTTCAGTGATCATAGAGATTAGTGAGACTAGAGAAGCAGCCAAAACATCTTGATCCACAGGGAGTTTTAAAGGTGATTATTAGAGCATGATACATCTAGGGGCAAAAAAAAGTGGCAATAAGATTTATGCTTACCATTTCTAACTGGAAAAAAATATACAGAATCAAGAGGCTGACAGTAATCACCCAAATAACAAATCCAGATGCCTTGCTCAGTTCCTGGACTTGACCCAATTTTCAGGTGCAGTACCCATTGACTGAAGAGATCAGGTTCCTAGGAAGTACAAACCGGTAGCATCATGGTTAGTACTATTTCACTGTGTAAAATCCTCCAAATACTTCTCCAAAGTAATTTACAACCACTTACATTGGAAACCTGAGAAACCTAAGCATCTTCTTGACACTTCTTCCCCATTAAAGCGGTAACTTATGGGGGGGGGGTAGGTAATAATGGAGTTGTGTCTTAAGTTTGGCCCATAGTGCTTGCATAGCATGAGTAGAATCAACAAGTGGTGTAGGTAATTGGGGATGATATACTTGTTAGTTGGAGTAACTTCCACTTTGCCTATATACATTATATCAATTACAAATTGCTGATTAAACAGGATGAGGAGCAAGAGGAGGCTAGTATATCCATGACGTTTACAAGCATTATCATGGAAGGAGTAGCAAACCACCAAGTAGACAAAATGACTTGGGCAGTGGTCTTTGGTTCTTATCATTGGCCACTCTAGAACCAACATGATGAACACATAAACAAGGTGGCCAAGATGGTAGAAGTGAACCCTATGCATGAGCCCAAAAGCATGAACTCCTACTTTCCAGTACTTACTTCCTGCTTAATATTAAACAATCCAACAATAGAGAACAACAAATACACTTCAATATGGCACTATTCATTGGAAGACTAATTGATTACTTAATAAGCTGACTATGTTGGTACGTTTCTATCCTGCAAAGTCCAGCAATACATCCTCATAGGGAGAGATATTTATACCTAGTAAAGGTCAAACTTCTGGTACACAAAGCCTCATTCAATACCACTATCTATGTGCTCACAGAATAACTGATCCACAGGCATGGAATTCCACACAATGAGGCATCAGACCATTAGACCCTCTTTACAATGAACTCTGGGATCCACCTGTGTTATCAGTTACCATACCATTCAGAAGCATTTGGTCTCATAAAATGTTGGAACGGGCTTCTAAAGGTATAAGTGGCATGCCAACTGGAGATACAATAATCTGAAAGAGTATGGTGGCATCCTTCCTGATGTAATCTATGCATTAAATCAGACATCTGTATATGGAACTGTGTGCCTAATGAAAACAAAACAAAACTAAACTAACAGACAACAAACACTGTTTCAGTAACAAAGAGAAGGAAGCAGGAATGGATCTATTTACTACCTCTCCCAAAAGCCATTTGGGAGACTTTTTGTATCAAGTCCCTGTAACTCCGGGATATGAATGATTTGAGTTTTTAGGTCACAAACCAAAAATACTCTTGCTAGAGGATGTAGAAAGGATACCATTAACCTACAAACTATGGCTATTTTCAGGGGTATGTAGGATTCTCAAGAGCAGGATCCAGCAGACAAGAGTAAGAGCTACTCTCTTGGTAAGGCAATTGACTCTGAAGAGCAAGAAGAGGGAAGACTGCTTATTTTAATGAGAGTAGGGGAAGGCTATGTGTGGAACCCTAGTTATCCACTTTTCCATGTCTTAATACTCCCTTCTGCTATTGTAATTGTGAGTGGACCTATGTGACAACTCTGTCTTGAGGCATAGAATCCTTTAGTAAGTTCTTTCGATTTGAAGACTAGCCATAGGTATGGCTAAAACATTCTGGCAACTTCACTGCAATATGAATCTCTGCCTATTCTCTGTTCTTCCCACTCTTGTTTCTCAAGTTGTCAGAACTGCATTGTAGTTTGAAGGTTCTACCTGACTTCTTGTAATTTACTTTTTTAAGCAATGGCTTATGAGCACGTCATCCCTCACTGGTCACTGCTCTTCTGAATTTTTACAGGAAAACCTATCTAGACCTCTCCTTTCACAATTATCAAGTATTGCCTCATAATTTTATATCACTGACTTTTTATGCAAATATCCTCTCTGCAACTTGATTATAATCTTGGTAAAGAAGGAAAAATAACATTCAAACTAGTTCCCTAGGTACAGTAGTTATGCAACTAATGCTTTTTGATGTTGCTACTGAATCTACATATTTGAATAGGAATAATAGCTCAGCTTTGCACAGTCGCAGTAGCATAGCCAAACAGGTTTATCTGAGGTGCAATTTTTGCTAATTAAAAGGATTATTATACATCACTACCTTATCTTAACCTCCAAAATCAAACTTCAACTGTGCCTGTGTTTACGCATATTGTAAAATACCAACTTTAATAACATGCATATAAAAGTAAAAGTGATACATTTGAAAAGAGCATACATTATTAATTCCACAAGTATCATCCAGAAAGTTCTTGGTAATAAAATCAACTTATTAGCTATTCACACTGAACACAATATCATGAGCCATGAGAAAATGAGATTAAAGAGACATGGGGTAATATGGATGTCTACTCAGGAAGCTATATGTTATGATGACTGTTGAAATACTTGGGAAATATATTTATATATGGCAGTAAAATAAAGAATTTTGAGGTAGAGAGAACAAGCACCTCTATAATTATCTTGTCGTTTATTTTCTTTTTGCAGATATCTATAAAATTAAAAACTTACCATGGTCATAATGCTGACATACATCCCAATATCATGCCCAATATTTTATCTCATGGGCAATCCATCAGCCAAGACCAAGGTCTTAATGATACATCTTGACCCCTTTTACAAACTAATACTTAACATTCATAACATATTAATGGAAAGAAGATAGACTTTCAAGCCAGACTGCCCTGAAATTTACTACATGCTAATTGCATGACCTTAGTTAAGACAGGTAAACTTTCTCAAGCCCATAATCATCATCTATAAGATAATAGGAATGCCCATCTTAGACAGCTGGGTGAAAAATTAGTATAATGTTCCTGGCATGCAGCAAGCACTTAAGTGATTATCATTTGTCTCTTGCTCTTGTCAACCCAACCATAAACAATAATGTAGAAATGATATTTACAGGACCTTATGAAGCCGCATTCTTTAAAAAAGTAATACCAATGGATTATCTACCCTTATCTTTAGGGAATTAAAGTCTGGAAAAAGATTATGTTAAATATGTAATGATATGACACTTCCAACTTTTTTTTTTTTTTTTTTTGTAAACAATTCAAGTTTAAGTTTTAAAGAAATTTAGCCTTATTTGTCCTGCATGTTTAGGAGAAAGCTCATAGTAAAATATAATTTTGTTCATCCATGAACCTTTCAGATTTATCACAAACCATGGATAAACTTCTCCTATTAACATAGAACTAGTGTACTTGATTTCTGGTATCAACTACCTTTGGCTTTTTATTTGGAAGAAAGAGAAAGTTTAATAAAGATAATTTTCAGGGGTGCCTGGGTGGCTCAGTCATTAAGCGTCTGCCTTCAGCTCAGGTCATGATCCCGGGGTCCTGGGATCGAGCCCTGCATTGGGCTCCCTGCTCTGCGGGAAGCCTGCTTCTCCCTCTCCCACTGCCCCTGCTTGTGTTCCCTTTCTTGCTGTGTCTCTCTCTGTCAAATAAATAAAATCTTTAAAAAAAAAAAAGATAATTTTCAAATAGTAGATGATGATAAAAATAGAAAATGTGTTCCAATTGAAATATGCATTTCACATTTTTTCTTGTTTAAATAAAATAGGCATACAATTTTGTAAATTTAGTTCTATGAATAATACATCTTACATGAGGCAAGACTGGCTAAAAAAACACTGGAGGATTATTAAAACCACTGGCTCACAAACACAGCATATGTTCTGTGATACCTCTTAGGAGAATGTTTCAAAGTGTTCTTATTTGATTTGTATATCATCTCTCTTTGGAAAAATGATGCCATTCTGCATATGTTTGCCTTTGCTTTAGTAATTTATGATTACAAAATGAAAGTTTTGACTTGGAACAAAATCAAATAAGTAGAAAGCATTTTTTTCTGTGTCATAGCAGTTTTCTTTCATCTCTTCAGAAGCTAGAATGACCTGGAAAATAATAGCACATTTTAATTATTTGAAAATGTTTGAGCACAAGAAAGTGTGACAGGCAATGACAATGTGAAAAACACATTGACAATTCACTTATGGTTGGAGACATCAATGTTTATTATGTGATCACTTATCAATGAAATGATGCCAAAATTCACACTTTCATATTCCACAATTTTGCAGATTTCAATTTTAGTGTCACAGAATAGTTGTGCATGTTACTTTTTGAATTTTAATTACAACATGATTTATTAGAATTGTTTTAAGGTACTGTATTACTTTATGCCTATTTCTACACATGCAGGTAATAGAGCCTGAGATTTAAAGTCAGATAGAACACCTTGGATCCTGGCAATGATTTTTAAACTTGAAATACATGGATGTCATAAAGTTAGAGTTATTTCAACACATGTACTCACAAAGAGAAATCAATGCATTCAATGAAAATATTATCCTAGGAGGGAATCCATATTTACATGCATGAGAAATGATGATGTAGTATAGCGTAACACGCTTATGAAAATTAGTATTCATACAATTTTATATATATATGGCAGGGTAGAGGCTAGAACAAATTAATACTATTTGGAAGTGGGAGAAAGTTTGGAAGATGATCCAGTAGAGTTTTCTAATTTGAGCTGACCAGTCTCTGTAATTTTAAAGCGCATGCCAAGAAGAGAAACTAACCCTTTAAAAGTACAAAAAGCTCATATTACATAGCATATTTTCAAAAGTATGATTAATTGTATCAAGCCATTTTCATTTAACTCAAATATTACTGAAATATAATGAAACACATGTGTATATATATACGTGTGTATGTACATATATATATACACGTGTGTGCATTTGTGTGTGTGTGTGTATATATATATATATATATATATATATATATATTGCTAAGATTCATGTATTCAGCTACTGTGTAGAAAAATAATATACACTAAGTTTCAGCTTCTAAAAACAAGACCAAAAAGTGGAGATTTTTATTCATAGAAAAATAAATGATCAATTTAGTGTGGTTTGTATACAAAGGGAATCTGACAGAATCAAGGGAGATAAAAATACACCCAACATTTAGAAAGCCTCACATACCTACTAGGTGTGGAGTCTCAGTCTGGTTAGAAAGAAAAATGTAATTATACTGCAATATTAGTAAAATGCTCACAGTAAAATTTAGTTACAAAATTAAAATTTAATGAACTGTATTTGGTACTTATTGTAGTTGAACAAGCAAGAGGAAAAGGGATTTAACTTAACATATATAAGATCCAAGGAGGTTGAGTTAATCAAGCTCATTTCTGAAGGACTCATTTATGATTTAAGGGTAGGGAAATGAGCAGAAAGCCATGGATTTTTCATAGCTGTCTGCTCAGAATGGTAAGGGTCATCTTTCACTAATCTACGTCTACTTAGGAAATTATCTGTTAGCTCTCATTTGTTCTGTTCAATGTCCTTGCTAGATGTTTAAAGACAGAAACAAATGAAAAATATACATTATTAACTCCTATAAATCTTCACACAGTAGTATAAGTAATTTGAATATACCTTAAATATTTGCTCAAAGAATCTCAGAAGACCTCACAGGACTTCAGAGTCTTTTCCTCCTTTAAATTCAACATTTTCTTCTTTTCTTTTTTTCTTTTTCTCTATGGCTACTCATCAAGTGTGATCTGTTCAGCAGTGTCAGAAACCACTCTTTTAAATGCTTCCATGTAAAAAGTTCTTCATTGTCATACTTTATTCTGATAATTATGAACAATTGAAGTCCTTTCCAAAGAAAATATTTTACTAAGATATGTACTCCAATTCTGTTTCAAATGGCTCATGAGTGAATATATCCATAATCTATATATTTATACAAATCATTAATAACCTAGCTAAAGGATACACTGGATGCTTAAACATCTCACTATTTAATGAACAATAAAGTAGGAGGTGTTTGCTTGGTTTGATTTAGTGATTTTGTGGACTCAACTCTTTTGAATGGAGAACTGAAGATATCAAAATGATTAAACCCAAAATCATGTTTTCCTCATGAGATGTACCATCTCATTTCTAAGCTCAGTGCTGTGCTTTAGAGTAACCTCTTAGTTCAACATCTAGATAACTGCCTTAATTATTCACAATATTTTGCATGTTTTTCACAGCAACATCGTCTTTAAATACTTAAGATGATCTCCAGAAAAGCAATTGCTATAATGTTAATTTTTATATTAATGATTAGAGGTGATGATTCTTTTTAAATTATTTTTCTGCTTAAATTCTGATAAAATTTAAACATACTAAGAATTGTGAGGAGCGACATGAAGCCGTCCACCCCTGTGGAGTGCGCATGTGCAGAGGGTGGGACCTCCCCCTCTGGGGTTTCCCTCTGCGCCTTCAGACCACTGAGAGGTACCAAAAAAGTGGATTGAAGGGTAGAAGCAAGATGAGAAATTTCTGAGGAAGGTGCACCACGAGCTGCTGGAGGTGGGTGTGTTGGAGGGCCCCATGCAAAGCACAGAGTCTGTTCCCCATCAGTCGTGGCATCCCCATGCTGAGTGATGAAGAAACCAAAACCTAATAGTGCCAGGCACTAATTTTTCATTCTGTAACCATGTATGTCTTTGTTTATGTATATCCTGTTTGCTAGGTCTGTCATGTGTATCCCCAACACTTAACCCAGTGAATTGCAAAACACAGTGTTCTTGAGTTCAATATATTTTTTTCTCATTAAAGTTTCAAAACTGGGGCGCCTGGGTGGTTCAGTCGTTAAGCCTCTGCCTTCGGCTCAGGTCATGATCCCAGGGTCCTGGGATCGAGCCCCGCATCAGGCTCCTTGCTCCGCGGGAAGCCTGCTTCTCCCTCTCTCACTCCCCCTGCCTGTGTTCCCTCTCTTGCTGTGTCTCTCTCTGTCAAATTAAAAAAAAAAAAAAAAAAATTTTAAAAACAAAAAAAAAAAAAAAGAATTGCATTTACTTAATATATTTATGACTATTGTTTTAATAAGCCATTGAAAAAAGAAACCATAAGCTTATGTATGCTATGTATATTTTTCTCCAGCCCTGACAACTCAACAAAAAATATTAACTAAAAGCTATGTTAAAAACAGTGGCAATGTAACACTTTAAATTAATATCTGAAACATTTTATTTTATTTTTATTATGTTGTGTTAATCGCCATACATTACATCATTAGTTTTTGATGTAGTGTTCCATGATTCATTGTTTGCATATAACACCCAGTGCTGCATGCAGAACGTGCCCTCTTTAATACCCATCACCGGGCTAACCCATCCCCCCAGCCCCGTCCCCTCTAGAACCCTCAGTTTGTTTCTCAGAGTCCATAGTCTCTCATGGTTCGTCTACCCCTCTGATTTCCCCTATCTTCTTCTTCTTCTTTTTTTTTTTTTTTAACATGTAATGTATTATTTGTTTCAGAGGTACAGGTCTGTGATTCAACAGTCTTACACAATTCACAGTGCTCACCATAGAACATACCCTCCCCAATGTCTATCACCCAGCCACCCCATCCCTCCCACCCCCCACCACTCCAGCAACCCTCAGTTTGTTTCCTGAGATTAAGAATTCCTCATACATTTTAGAGAGTAAAGAAAATTAATTTTAAAACTAATTCATCTTAGAACTATTGGAATAATTTAGATATCTGCTTTTTTTTAGTTGCATTAAAGTATATATCTTGAATTTTTTTTTTAAGATTTTATTTATTTATTTGACAGAGAGAGACACAGCGAGAGAGGGAACACAAGCAGGGGGAGGGGGAGAGGGAGAAGTAGGCTTCCCACGGAGCAGGGAGCCCAATGAGGGGCTGGATCCCAGGACCCTGGGATCATGACCTGAGCCAAAGGCAGACAACAACTGAGCCACCCAGACACCCCTGTATCTTGAATATTTTATCAATAGTTACTTTAAAGCTTATATACTGTCTAATTCTCAAAATAGAATACATTGTATCTTTTTTAAAGATTTTATTTATTTGAGAAAGAGAGAGAGAGAGACAGAGCACAAACAGAGGGGAGGGGCAGAGGGAGAGGGAGAAGCAGACTCCCTGCTGAGCGGGGAGCCCTGATGTGGGACTCCATCCCAGGACTCTGGGATCATGACCTGAGCCGAAGGCAGATGCTTAATGGACTGAGCCACCCAGGCACCGTAGAATACATTGTATCTTTAAATATGTTTATGTATATCACATCATATTATATTTAATCAGGCAGTATGTAAGTGACAACTATTCTTTTCACTTTTTCTAATAATCACACTTAGGAGATCTGAAGGGAGAATCCAGGGTATAAAACCTAAAATAGTAATTTAGAATTTGGGAGCTTAGTATTTGTTTTCCACCATTTACAATTCAAAGACACCTTTCTGCCTTCCCACTCTACCCCTGACACCAGTAACACATAATAGTACCAGAATGTTCTAAGAAAAGACATATTTTGTTTAAATCTACCAATCACGGTCTCTCTGGAATTACAAAGCCCTAATACTTATGAATTTGTATTTCTATGTCAAGAATAGAAAGACATAAAATTTTTTGTACCTAAGGAGTGTTACATATAAGACAATAAGATGAAGACAATGAACCGAAGAGGACTCATGTCATCCACAGTGTCTTGAGATAACCAAGTGGCTTAGACCAAACCCCGTGACAATGGTGCTCTAATCAGGCTTCATATACTCAAATACATATTGTAAACCCAGTCTCTAAGACACTGGGATATACAGCATGGTGTATTCTTTTATTTTTTTTTTCAATTTTTCCTAACAAAAAGATTAAAAAGCTAAAGCATAATAATAAAGTGCTGCAGAATATAGACATTATTTCTTAAACCTCATCAAATAAAGTAGGTCAAACATTTAAAGTAAATAAAGCTTCACATGGGCGCTTTAAGTTAAGCAATGTATAAGAACCTGCCCTTGTCTCTTATCAACTCTGTTTAGAACCATGGTAATCAAATTATGAAGGAGAGAACCTGCATTGTCAGTTAATGATCTTTATCTCAGCTCAGGTAAAATTACATCATGTAGATTGTTGTTGTTTTTTAATCTCTCAACACTCTTTGAATATACTTCATCATTGTTCTTGGAAATGGCACAAATGTTTTCTGTAAAAATAATCACATATCCACAGTGGACAGATAAAGAAGAGCTGGTGATATGCAGGAGAGCTGACATAAGCTGTACATTTTGTTGCAGTTTTAGTACATATATCAGTACCTGTGTGAGTAATATACAATTTAAACATCGTTCCAATTTTATATTATTTGTTAATTTCATATTACCATAAAAAAACAAAACTCAGCCAAATTTTTAGTATTATAACTATTGCCTCCAAATTTTCTAATTCACTTAAAAAAATCCATCATTCAAAATATCATTGTCAAATCAGAAAACAGAAAAGTTAGGAACATATTTAAGTTCAATTATATGAAGACAGCCTAAATCGTAATCCCAACTTCATGTTAAAATCCCCTAATTCTCTGATAAAACTGAATCATACTTCACCTTTTTCATTCTTTTGGTTGATTTAATTTTTTTTAAAATAAAAACACTTCTCTGATTTGGGGAGGCTTTTTTGCTTCCCAGATTAATTCTTTATTTAACACATTTGGGCAGGAAGGTCTTAGGATGGCAAATTTCTAAATCAATGTTCTGAATTATGGAAATGACAACCATTTCAACATCATCTTTTGTCAATATAAAAACTTTCAGATATGCATTTTTTTCTATCTGTCAACCTGGAACATATACAGTATAGTTTCCCACCCAAAGAAAAACGTTTTTCCCTGAAAGAATTCAAGATGCAATTGAAACACTAAGGAAAAAGTGCCAAAGCCTGAGGATAATCTGTAGTATTCATTTCACCCTTTCCTATAGGTACCCTTGATTTTTCTTTTCATGAGCACAACAACTTTTATTTATTTGAAATAAATTTTAAAAAAACATAACTATCCTGACATTCTTACAATTTTATTTTTCCATCTGATATTTTATTCCAGTGATGAGGCTTTATTTAAGTAACATTCCCTCAGCTGGCCTGTGTAATTGCCCTCTTCTGTCCCATTTTTATTCCTGGAGATTCCTACACTGGACAAATTATCAAGAGTTAATTCAGCAGAAAATGTGAAATCTCTTAGGAGAAACGCAACAGTTTCTAGGTGGCCCTGACTACATCTTTAAACAGGTCATGAGTTTCTTATGTCTAGACCTGCACAAGCCCACACATGACAATAATCCCATAATTGGCCCACAGAGTCCCATCTACAGATGACAAAGAATATTTTATTTTATTTTATTTTATTTTTAAAGATTTTATTTATTTATTTGACAGAGAGACACAGCGAGAGAGGGAACACAAGCAGGGGGAGTGGGAGAGAGAGAAGCAGGCTTCCCGCGGAGCAGGGAGCCCGATGCGGGGCTCGATCCCAGGACCCTGGGATCATGACCTGAGCCGAAGGCAGACGCTTAACGACTGAGCCACCCAGGCGCCCCGACAAAGAATATTTTAAAAATCAAGCTTTGGGTGGCATCTAAAGTATTCTTCGGCTGTTGTTTTTCAATAAAATCTTACTGGCTTCTCGAAGCTAATACCAGAACCAAGTTTGGCTCAGAAAATACTTAGAGATTTTTTTTTTTTTTTTAGAGAGAGAGAAAGAGAGAGCTTGAGCAGGGGGTGGGGAGGGGCAGAGAGAGAGGGAGAGAGAGAATCTTAAGCAGGTTCGTCACTGGGCTCAATCTCAGGACCTGGAGATCATGACCTGAGGCAAAATCAAGACTTGAAAGCTTAACCAACAGCCACCCAGGTGCCCCAAATATTAAGAGATCTTAATGAATTTGTATGTACTTGTGTCAAGCAAGTAGCAATTTAAACCCCAGTTAAGGTCAACTCAAAGCAGTAATCTATCACCAAAATTGTTTAGATTTAATCTTAACTATCATGATCATATCTTCTCTAATAACCACCTAATTCTGTTTTCCTGTCATCATAACAACCAACAGATTTCTTTCTATAATAAGAAATTAGCATTCTTAATAAATTTTTTAAGGCAGGGAGAAATCTAATGTATGGAATGTTTCCCTCCAGTCTTCCTTGAGAGAAGGAAAATGTATAGAATAAAGGATTGTTAAATCCACTGACCAAAGGTCAAAAACTATTGATAATCAAAAGTTAGGTTAAAGTTTTAAGTGATTTACATGTATTATCTCATTAATTTTCTTACATTCATTATCTGTGGTATTTTTTAATAAAGAAAAATCAGGCAAAGAAACATAGCCTAAATTGTCCAGAGTACTATAGACAATAAATGTTACAGACAGAGAGAGAGACAAACAGGCATTTTTTCTATTAAGACAATCTGCCTGTTAAGATCCATTTATTCATTCAATTTATGCCACTTCCTATGTGCCAGTTACTGTACAAGACAATAGAAAATAGGTAGTGAATAGAAATAATTTTGCAACAAATGAAAACAAAAACAAAAAACCCTGCCTCATTGATCCTAACTTTTATTTTTAGGAGTGAATCAATACATCATTAGCAAGTAATGAATATATATATATATATATATATATATTCTATTTTAGAACAAGACAAATGTGTGGAGAAAAATAAACCACAGAAAGGGAGCACAAAGTGCCCAAGATAAGTGTGTTGAACGTTTAAACAAATAGTAAAAAAGTCTCATTGATTATATTTGTGTTTTAGGAGAACTACTCTATCAGCAATTTATAAAATGATTCAGAGGAAAATGTTGGAATGTGATTCAGAATAGAAAGTCTGCATATAGAAATATTTTAAGAAAAAAGTAAAATTTTTGGAGCAGCTTTCCAGTAGAAAAAAATGAGTCAGCTGGGAATTCTGCAGATAATATTAAAGACTAGCCAGAAGATATTGTGTTTGGCTTTAAAAAAAATATCAGGATCTAGAGAATAAGAACTGGAAAAGCTTATTTCGGAATATTGTGTGGCTTCTACTACTTTAATTTTTGAAAATATAGTTAAGCTTCTTCACTTACGCACAATGTCTCCAGAAAATGTGTAGGAATGTAAAATGTGCAAAATTTGAATAATGAAATTATAACATCATAAGTCATGCTGAGAGAAAAATGATAAAGCCAGGGACTTAAATAATACCAATGCATGAGAGCTCAAAAGTTTACTAATCATCTGCATACACATTATGTGTATACAGTTTGCTTCATGAATGATACAATTTTAAGACCTATAAAAATTGAAGGTTGAACCTCTGAATTCAATAATTGATGATCATAATAATCTATGGTTAGAGTCTTTGAATGTGTTTGTGTTTGTTTTTTGTCACACTGTGGCCTGCATTCTTTATGGGTTGTTAATAGTCTACTACACTGTTCAGAAAGAAGATTTTCCTCAACTTTCTAGGTAGTACACCAAGTCACTAGAGTAGGTGAATCATTCATACCATTAGATCTCTGATAGAGATATCTGACATGAAGATCAAGTAACCTTACCCCATATATTCGGATGTATTTTTATTTTCTTGCTTATGTTAAAAGAACTAGTAACATTAAAATTCGCTCTACAATCATAAACCAAAGTCACTGGATTTCTTTGAGTCAGTCTTCCACACCCAACTTTAATCTATCATCTTCATTTATAAATCACATATTATTGAAAGAAATATGTTGAATATTTGTTTATATCCAACATTTTTCATTAACTATGATTTTGTTTGTAGAAATGAAGGGAGAAAAATCTGCAAAGGTGATTGCTTGGTTTAAGATAGTCATAAGCAAATAATATGTATTCGCTTTCCTCAGAAAATCTTTCCACATTTTACATAAAGTTAATGTATTTGGCTATATAATCAAAGTTAATAGTAATTCACTGTTTATTACATGCTAACCATTATTCCAAAAAGTTAACATGTGTTAACTTATTTAATGCTAACAACAAACCACGGAGGTAGATAGTATTAGTGGTGCTATTCCTCATTTTAGGGAGGTGAGACACAAAGAGAATACATAACTTATTAGACGTCTCCTATTTAGAGAGTAGCAAAAGTGGGATTCTACCTACGTGGTGTGACCATTAGTATGACTCCAGAATGTGTGCTGTTATTAACCAACACACCTTCATGGCATTGCAAGCGTGTGTTATCATTCATTTACCCAATTACTTATTTGTATTTATCTGAGTGGCTCTAAAGCTTTTGAAGTAGTAAAACAGCACCATGCTGAGCATTCTGGAAACAAAATATTTTTATACATGTTTTATATGTTCTGAGAATATAATAGCTCAGGATGTATTTCTAGATTTTAGATTATGAAAAACAGCATTCCTTTATTCAAATTGCCCTCCATAAAAGTTGTATAAATATACTCTTCCATAAATATGTCTAAATTTCTGATTTCTTTCCATCTACCATAATAGTGTATATTTTCTCCTTTAAAAACAAGTTTAAAATTAAGCTTTGTTTCTTTTGCGTGGAGTCTCTTTTTCTGTAGATCCCACCCATCATAAAATTTTTCATTTTTTGATGGTTCATTTTCTCCATGCATCCATTCTTTTCCCAGGTAAAGGGGGCAGAGCTATGAACAGGAACAGCATTTTCTAAAATGCCGACTTACTTGGAAGGTAATAAGAAACTCACAAAAGAACAGATGCTTTGGGAGTAGTGGAAGATTGTTATATTTTCTCTTCATGGTTAAGTGTAGGACAGAGGAGAGGCAAGTGATTTTCATTGTGAGACTGGGTAGGAGGATATGGAAAGACAGCAATTTAAAATTTTCGCCTACTTTAGAGAGAAGATATAGAATATTCTGAAATTTCTCTTGTGCTGGTGAGAATAAGAAAAATTTTAAAATATTAATAATCATTAGCTTGGCTCAGCAGGGACACACAGGACTGCCTGTCAAGAATAGAAATCACAGACTTAAGATTGTTGAGATAATATCATTGTAGAATGTATAGAATCAATTTATCATTTTCCTCTGTTTTTAAGGTTTTTCCACATTCATATTGTTACTATTGTTTAACATTTAAAAAGTTTTCTGAGTGGGGTAAAGATAATTCTACATATGTAAACACATGCCATCTGCTCTAACATACTGTAACTATAACAATGTCCATGTAAATGCAAGTTAGCTTCAAAGCTGAATGCATATTCATCTCTCATTGTATACCATTGATTAGTCATTTACCTACCAGACAGATTCTGGGAAGCTCTAGATTATTCCTCTGCCTTAAAAGTCGACCTAGCTCACAGGACCAAGAAGCATTTTCCAAGTACACACTAGGTGATGAACTTTTTTTACTCTTTGCTGGGGTCAGACAGGGATTGATACTAACTTAGTGGCATTTATAAAAATCTTCCAATCAGTTTTATAGTAGAAACATATCCATATTCTACATTCTTTCACAGTATTTATTAGGTTTTTATTATGTGCAGGTCTTTATATCAGGCTTCGGATACAGAGAATATTGATGCTTGAGGAGACAATCACATGTATGTGTATATGACAGTGTTAAAAAGAGGAAATCATCAGGGGCATCTGGGTGGCTCAGTAGGTTAAGCATCGGATTCTTGATTTAGGCTCAGGTCATGAGCTCATGGTCAAGATTGAGCCACCTGCCTCAGGCTCCACACTGAGCATGGAGCCTGCTTAAAATTCTCTCTCTCCTTCTCCTTCTGCTCCTGCCCCCACTCATACGTGTTCTCTCTCTTTCAAAAAAGAAATTATCAAAGCTGTTGGTGGGTGAATAATAGGGAAATTCCACACAGTCGGATGCCTGTAAGTTGGTTAGACAAAGGTAGAATGGACACTCCAGGCAGAAGTTAAGAATGACAAAAAAGATATGCTCTGCTGGAAACAGCTAAGTGATCCTAAAAAGAGTAGGCTGAAGAAAGAGGGTAATGAGTTAGAGAGATATACATCATAAATGCCAGGATAAAGAACTGAACAAGGGCAACAAACAAGAAGGATTGCAAATGTGCTCTGTGTGAGGAGCAAAAAAATTAAGTTATATGTATCATGAATCATGCCTTTTTTTTAATTTAAATTCAATTAGCCTTTCCTATGCATTTATGAGTGGTAAAGAAAGTGCATGCTTACATATGGAAGAGGTGAATTTTTAAATAAATAGAATATGTCAGGCATGTATAAAATAATTGGCAATTTTAATGACCCAGTTTTGTCCTGAGCAGAATAAATTGTTTTGCTTAAATTCTGTAAAATTTGCGTTTAACAAGGAGATGATGCATGCCCTCAAATACACCTATTTTTTATTTCCAAATTAATGCAGAAAGTATTTCTGGGAACATTACATGGGTATGAAATTTACCCTGAAGATAATAAACTCATGAATATATACTAGACAGTAGAGCACAATGCAATGAATTTTCATTTGTGTCAGATAGCATCTTATTTCAACATTTTCCATGTTCTGAAAAGAGCAATTACATAACAGTAACATCTCTGTGGACCTAAATAAAAGGGCAGATTTAAATCTCCATAGTACATGTTTAGAATTTTACAATACACAAATTATTTAGCAACAGAATTTAAATGGATTAGTTAGGCGTTTTGTTTTTTTTTTTCCTTTGTCTTCATGTTCATGTAAAAGTACATGGACATTGTTTTAAATATGGGGTAAAATAAGATCCCCTTTTAATTTCAAGGATGGTCTATGTGACATAAATGTATCATGAGCGTGAAGCAGAAAGGTAATCTCCTAGAAGGTCTCTCTTAGTTTCAGATGATGAATCAGCACTGAGCCTAACCTCTGGGGCAGTAATTTTTTTTTTTTTCCTAAAATGTCTGATGTCCTTCCTTAATTTTGGCCTAAATTCTACTGTGCTGGTATTTATGGTCACATAGTTTGAGTTTACTGATATATATATTCTATTATGAAACTACAAGGCTGATAGAATTATAGAATATACATAAGTCTACATATACATATATATATGTGCTATCATGAGACTAGAAGGTAGTAACAACCCCAGACTACTGACCGTGGATACTAGCATAGTGGAATTTAGATCAAAATTAAGGAAGGACATTGGACATTTTAAGAAAAGAAAAATTTCACTGCCCCAGTCAGGCTTGGTACTGATATCTATAATATTCTATTCTATCATAAACTTCTATCATATTTTCATATACATATATTTCTCCCATCTCTCTCCCTCCCTCTTTATTTAAATCTTCCTCTGCTTTCATGGATGGATATGTGTCTCTGTGTGTGTGTGTGTGTAAAACTACTGTCTCTTATGAATCTAGTAAAGAGCAACAGGACAAACCTACAGGCATGAGAAAAAAATTAAAACAATATAAGTCAATGACTCACATGCACACCTGCATTCAATATTTGAGCTCATTTTAGTGAATTTCAGGACAGAAAGTGTCATAAATACACATTATGCCCTATTTCTTATTAACTCTTAACATCCTCTGTCCAAATCTGGCTAACCCTCTTCTGCTGGGAATTTCTCACTAATACTTCCTATCCAGGTAACCCCTGCTGCTGCTTAAGACCATAAACATCACCACTGTTTCCATTCCATTGTTACCGTTTTTATATTCATCATTTCCTTTGTCTGTTTTATACTATTCTGACTGATAGGAAGGTTCTCTTTCTCCAGGAAAAAGTATGTATTCAAGTATCTTTCCTATCCTTTCGTTTTTTCTTCTTTGTATTTTCCTAGGATGGTTTTCTCATTTAAATGATTTCATCATGTTTTACTATTTGTCTCTGTATTTTTATACTTCATTCAGAAATATTTTCATTTTCTAGTTTTATATCAGGCACTATGCTAAGCAATTGCAAAATATTGCTAAGAAAGAGAGACATCATACCAGCCCTGACTATTCTTAGAGTCTGGTCATACATTTCCTACCCCATCCCCCAGCAGCGTCACCTAAAAATGCTTGCCACAGTGCACTTAAGTGGAATGGCCATCACTCTTTGTCACTACTGTGCTTCCTGGTGCCTAGGATAAAACATGCAGTGACTGTCTATTTCTAAACTGCCGGTCCAATATGGCGGCTACTAGACACAGGGTTCATTAAGTTTAAATTCAAATTAATTAACATAAATAATATTAAATATAATTTTCATAGTAACACTAGCCTGATTTCAAGTGTTCAATAGCCACAAGTAATTAGTGGTTACCACATTGGACAGAGCATGAGTAGAGCGTCTCCATCATGGGAGACAGTTGTATTGGACAGTGCTGTCCTCTAATCTATGTGTCAAGGGTTGATGGTATCACCTCATAATTCTATAAAACATTTCTCTTTTTTCTCCTATGAGTGCAGATTAATGAATCCTTCCTTCCAAAGCCCTTTAGAAAATTGAAGAAAAACTTAAAAATTTCCATCAAATTTTAGTCAACATTCTTTTTTCTTTTTTCTATTTTTTGTTGCCATTGTTGTTGTTGTTGTTATACAAATAATCATTTCCTGATGCAGGAGGTATTTTCTTTTTTATTCCTTCTTAAGTGGTTGTCAAAATGGTCTTCACCCACATGTCAGTGTCCATTTTGACTTCCCTATATTGTCTGTTTTTTGTTTTTTTTTTTAAGATTTTTTTTTTTTTTTAAAGATTTTTTATTTATTTATCTGAGAGAGAGAATGGGAGACAGAGAGCATGAGAGGCGGAGGATCAGAGGGAGAAGCAGGCTCCCCGCTGAGCAGGGAGTCCGATGCGGGACTCGATCCCAGGACTCCAGGATCATGACCTGAGCCGAAGGCAGTCGCTTAACCAACTGAGCCACCCAGGCGCCCTGTCTGTTTTTTAATTAAAGCATATTGTGGATTAAAGCATATTTTGTACTTACAGTTTTCTTAATTAAAATTCAATATTACTGAAAAATAAGAGTGAAATTTAATTTTTTCACTGTTGAATTAGAATAATTTTATTTATTAAGCTTTACCTACACTGGGAAAACTGTATTTGTTTGTACACCAACTATTCTATTTCCAAATCTACAGGAAATAAATAAATAATACTTTCTGCTACCTTCTAGAGACAATTATTTGAAAAAAAATATTTTAATCTTCATTAAGAGGAAGTTTGGACTTTAGTATGAAACACTGAACTCTTGGTCAAAAAAAAAAAAAGTCTTTAGGTTGGAAACAGACCCATACAGACAACAAACTGATGGCTGCCAGAGAGGAAGGGTGTTGAGGAATGGACAAAATGGGTGAAGGGGAGTGAGAGATACAGGCTTCCAGCTACAGAATGGATAAAACGTCATGGGATTGAGAGATCCAGCATAGGGAATATCATGGGATTGAAAGATCCAGCATAGGGAATATCATCCATGGTATTGTAATAGTGTTGTAGGATAGCTACACTTGTGGTGAGCATACCGTAACTCAAAGACTTGTCGAATCACTGTGTTTTACACCCAAAATTAATGTTACAATGTGTATCAAGTATACTTAAAAAAAAAAAAATTCTTTAGCCAAAGAAAATATACATCAAATGGGTAGTAATAAAAATAATGACATTAGTAATCAAATTATCAAACTTACATTATTAGTCATTATGTGACGAGCACTAACTCTAAGGTTTTTACACAATTAGCATATGTAATTACCTCAACAACATTCTTTTTCTTTTTTAAGATTTTATTTATTTATTTGACAGAGAGAGACACAGTGCAGAGGCACAAGCAGGGGGAGTGGAAGAGGGAGAAGCAGGCTTCCCGCTGAGCAGGGAGCCCGATGCGGGGCTCGACCCCAGGACCCTGGGATCATGACCTGAGCCGAAGGCAGACGCTTAACGACTGAGCCACCCAGGCGCCCCACCTCAACAACATTCTGATACGAATGCTATTACTATTAATTTTATCTCTCAATGAAAAAACTGAGGAAGGGTTAGAGTAAGACACTCTAGCAACCCCAAAAGCAAAGAAGTGAAATAGCTTTGAAATTAGAAGATGTGAACCCAAGCTCTCCTGTTTCAATCATAATTACTTCATTGGTTGTTCATATGACCTTGGCCAAGACACTTAGCTTCTCTGTTTCATTTTTATCTTTTTAATGGATGTATATGATTATCAGAATGGTTTAATTTGATAGATTTTAAAATGGTGAAAGAACCAAAAAGATGGTTTAATTTTGATTAATCCTTTGTCCTACTCACCTAACCGTTTTGATAGCTCTGAGAAACTGGGGAGATAAAATGGCATCTCCACACAACTAGAAATAGGATTCTTACATACTTTGCAAAATATGCTTTTCTATGTCTTTTCCATTATCTCAAACATTTAGTTGATTTTGGAATATTTAAATTGGAAGAGGAAATAGAGGTAAAATGATTTATTGCTTTTGTTGTTCAGATGGAGAAAAAAGAGTCTGAAAAATATAGTGAAACTCTGCTTGTCAGAAGCATGACAAACATGAGAATCCAGGTCTCCAAAATCCTGTTCGTATGGCTGTTTTCACTTAAGTATGATGTCTCCCCACCCCCAAAAGGAAATATAAAGTGCCCTGCGTTGTGGACTTTTCGATAGCTCTGATTGCATTTACACACAGGCAAGAGGAATTTTTCTTAGCTGTACCAGGAAAACAGAGATGGCTAATTGTATAATTGTATAATACAATTAATTCTGTTTTTCTTCAGGGCATCCACATAAATGAGGGGTTACTTTGAATATAATAGAAATATCTACTACCATATTTCCTTGTAGATTATTGAGCCTAAGACAATTTTCTCCATATAATAACTCTATTTGCAATTTGCCACAAAAGGATCATATGTTTTTAAGAATGTCTTTCAATGCCTAAGTTCTGCTTTTGCTTTCCAAATGTATTTAAAAAGCAGTAACATTTCTTACAAAGAAATACATCTGTATTATTTGTAAGAATAAACTTCTTGTCTTCATATAAGGAAAATTCAGTGGTCTTAAATAGTTCATATGGAAATATATAAATGAAGGAATCTGTCTTGTAGGTGGAAACGTTTACTGCTACTCTACGGCTTTAGATTTATGAAATTCAATTTTTGCTTTGTAAATTTTAACATGTTTCTAGAGAGGCAGTGCAGTATGATAGGTGAGAGCATGAACTCTGAAATCAATTTTGTAAAATTCAAATCCTGGCCCTATCACTTACAAACTGTTTGACCTTGGGCAAGAAATATAGCCTCTATGGGCCTCATCTTCCTCATTGGTAAAATAGAAATAATAATGGTGTTCTGTGGATATTCATCTATATAATGTCCATCTCTGTGAGTTCATCAATAGACCAGTTCAGAATGAAGGATTCTGTAAACTTTATTTATAATTATTATTACTGGTATGCTTGTCACAATAACCAAAGTACAAAGCATGTGACCCACTTCATTTATATGTATTTACATATGAAAATATATGTGTGAAAAATATATGAAAGTATCATATATATTTATAATTCTATTAATATTAATATTAATATATTTATTTAACATAGAAACATTTAATTCTATGAAATATTATTTAAATTATATTTTAATTTTTTATTTTAGTTTTTTATTTTTATTTTTCAGTATCACAAATTTTGTCCCAGAGAGAGGACATGTTGTTACTGAGGGACAGGAAAGTGACACATTAGGCAGAACCTTGCTAATTTTGAGCTTGGGGTGTAGTCAATAGCAATGATGTATCCTCACACCACAGAATCCAGTCAAACCCTGTGGAATCTTGACTATATGCTTTATTATGAAAATCTAAATTTCATTCGATTTGTCAAACAGAGAAGATACTTTGTGTGGACATTCAGGTTGATATTGCCTCTTCATATACTCTGCCAGATCCAGAATAGATCCTCTGCAGGTTTGTTCATTTCTCATCAGGTAAGAACTTTGATTGATCTAATAGGTCTCTGATTCCATTAGAATGCTCACAGACTCTTCTTATTCTGGCAAGAGGAGAAATCCACTCTCTCCAGGTTCTTGACATTGGGTAATCAATTCCTATTTGCCTTCTGTATCCTAGAGAGTGGATGAGGCATGAGGGATTCAAGACATTTAGTATCCTTAACATAATCTAAAGGAACACTCAAGTTCATATATAATTTGATTTTATATATGTTTGAAGAGAACCAAAAAATTCTGTGTGGTTAATAATATCACAAAACTTACAAAACCTTTGCAACTAGATTATGAGATGAAGTGAGTAGTGATCTATTTTAATCACTTTAAGAGGAACAAAATACAGCACCCTAACCTATGTGTGACTACTTTACTTTGTGACTACCTATGACAGAAGTGAAGATAACAGAGTAGAGACTATATATTTTTATAATAGGCTTTTAGTTAAAGTATGCTACAAGTCCATAAAAATTAGCAGTTTTTATGAGTAGATTCAAACTAAAAAATAAATAAATAAATAAATAAATATATAAAAAACAAAAACAAAACAAAACGTTAATTTTTAAAATTCTGGTTCTGAGTTAAACAGAGAAGAGTCAAGGAAGACAATACCTTAGGATCCTTATATACCAGGATATTTAATGCATACTTTTGTTATCTCAGTTTCTGCCAAGGTCTTGGGTGCAGAAATTAATCCAATAGGTACCAAGTACCCCAGATTCTAAAGTGTAGTACCACACTATCCATGCATGACATGTTAAGAGACTATGGTTCTGATTCTCTCAGATTTAGAAATCACTCACTTATAATAATTTAGAAGAGTTAAGGAACATCTATGTCTTTGGAGGGAATTGTCAGTACTTTGTGCACTACCAACTTATTTTAAGCTAAAAAACAAGACAGGGTTTTGAGGTGATTGCTCCGAGATAACGTATCTATCTCCTATTAAGTTTGGGAAACATGAAGACTGAGCGGCTGGGCTAGATGGTCATTAGATCAGAACAGCAGGAGATCAGAGAGTCATTGTGGCCATGGGCTGTGACCCATGTTTCCATATAAATGGAGTTTGGAAAAGCTTGTATTCTATGAGCCAAAAGTAGACCATGTAGGAGGAAGCTGGTTGGAGCTTTCTTAAAAGAGAATCTACTCAAGAGTCCTGCCAGGAGCTGTAATTGACTCAGCATCGCAGGGACCATGGGAAGCCAAGGCCTTCATGATAGAGTCATAAAACGCTAGCTGTAGGAGATATCTCTGTGATACTAAGAATTGTAGTTTCCCATCCAGGGAGAGGCTAGAAATGGGGTATCTAACACATAAAAGCATACAGTCAGAGAGAGGGTTGAGGATTGTACATATAACAAAGCACAGGACATTCATTTTTCTGTCTTTTCCTTTTTTTTTTCCTCATTGAGGTGTCTAAATTAGATAATAAATAAGGGACAAGGAGTAGACAAGTGTAGTGGAGAAGAGAAGCTAAACATCCAGCACCCCAGTGCAAGCTTCCCAGCCTACAGCTGACTCAAGATGATGGCGGGGAAACAATTTACTTTTGTATTGACGTTTAAGTATTTTATTATTGCAGTAGACTAGGTAGAGCTTTAATTAATGAAAATGAGATCATTTGTATCTTTAAGAACCGGGCTAAAATATCAGCCATGTACAGGGAAAGAACTAGACCACAGATCATTGGAAGAGGACAGATGGAGAAAAGTCATCCTGTTCAATTTGACAGTTGCCTGCTGTATTAGTTTCATCCAGCTGTCGTAACAAATTGCCACTGACTCGCTGGTTTATTTTTTTTTTTATTTTTTATTTTTTTAAAGATTTTATTTATTTGAGAGAGAGAGAATGAGAGAGAAAGAACACATGAGAGGGGATAGGGTCAGAGGGCGAAGCAGACTCCCTGCCAAGCAGGGAGCCCGATGCGGGACTCGATCCAGGGACTCCAGGATCATGACCTGAGCCGAAGGCAGTCGCTTAACCAACTGAGCCACCCAGGCGCCCCTGACTCGCTGGTTTAAAACAACAGAAAAAAACTCTTTCACAACTCGGGAAGCCAAAAGTCCAAAATCAAAATACCAGCAGGGTTAGTTCCTTTTTGGAGGCTCAGTAGGAGAATCTGTTCCATGCCTCTCTTCTAGTATCTGGTGGTTGCCAGCAATCCTTGGTGTCCCATGGCTTAGAGCAGCATATTGCCAATCTCTGCCTCTATCATGTTCTTCCTGTGTAGCTCTTTGTCCAGATTGCTCATCTTCTTGTAGGGACACCAATCACTGGATTAGGGCCCACTGCAATCCAGTGTGGCTTCTTGTTAACTTGAGTATAATTGCAAAGACCCCATTTCTGAATAAGGTCACATTCACTGGTTCCTAGTAGACATGGATAGATGAGGGTCACTATCTACCCCATCATATATGTCATATATTTATTACTAAGAGTTTTGAAATAGGCATATTAGATTTCATAATTTTAGCATTAACTTCATTCTCCAGTGTATAAAATTGTATTTCCTGCCTTTTGATTTAGGTGAGTTTCTTCATTATCTTAATAAACGGACAATTAATTGAGTGCCTGAAATTGGAAGAAGGCGAGGAGCAAAGGACTTACCTTCCAAGACTCTAAAATGGAGATCAGGAGGTGCCTAGGTGGCTCAGTCGGTTAAGTGTCAGACTTTGGCTCAGGTCAGGATCTCAGGGTTCTCGGATTTAGCGCCGCATTGGGCTCCCTGCTCAAGAGGAGTTTGCTTCTCCCTCTCCCTCCCCCTGCTCGTGCTCTCTCTCTCTCTCAAATAAATAAAATCTTTAAACAAATTAAAAATATAAAATGGATATCAGGTTAATGTAAAGAGAAAAATAATACAAGTATAGATAATGGAAAAATATCTGGAACATAATAAACATTAACAACTTTTATAAAAAATATTAAATGAACAAAGCAGATGATCATTTTTACTAATCGCAAAGTATCTAAGATTTTTTTGAGAAAGATAAAGAATTATTAATTATTTATCACTCTGCTTTCAGTCAATTTACATTGAGCATTATAATGTTATTCTACTTAAAGACAAAATTCCCATTTAATTGATATGATTCTAATTACATTTTTTATGAAATGAAAATTATGGGTATGTGAAAGATACTTGTGATCCTTTATTATATTCTAAATGCTATGGTGAGCGCTGTGAATTGTGTAAGACTCATGAATCACAGACTTGTACCTCTGAAACAAATAATGCATTATATGTTAAAAAAAAAAAAAAGAAGAAGAAGATAGCAGGAAGGGAAAAATGAAGGGGGGGACATCGGATGGGGAGACGAACCATGAGAGACTATGGACTCTGAGAAACAAACTGAGGGTTCTAGAGGGGAGGAGGGTGGGGGGATGGGTTAGCCTGGTGATGGGTATTAAAGAGGGCACATATTGAATGGAGCACTGGGTGTTATATGCAAACAATGAATAATGGAACACTACATCAAAAACTAATGATGTAATGTATGTGATTAACATAACATAATAAAATAAAATAAAAATAAATAAATAAAATAAATAAATACAGCTATTTATAATTCATTGGAAAAGAGGGAAACAAACTATGACGGTTTGCAGTCCCATTTTTTTCTAAAAGCAGTAGGATCATTTCAACTCTCAGTGTTGCTAGTGCATACGAACAACAACAAGAATACTTGGTCTTAGGCCATTTCAAAACGATTAAGATGCTGTTTTCTGTACTCTCATATGAAATTTATATATTTTACATATATGTCTTATCTTTTTATTTAAAGCAGATTGAAATCTCATATTTTCCCAAGATAGAATACATTTTTTTCTATCCAAATTTAGAAGAGTATACAGAAACTTCGAATGGATTCATTACATCTAAAAAGCCTTATATTTATTCATTGTGGGTCTGAGAGTACAGAAAGAATTTTTTAAAACACACACACACACACACACACACACACACACAAAATCCTTAGCTTATCATTCCTGTGCTTTGCCAAATGTAGTTAGGAAACATCAGTATGAAAGGTAGGGAATAAGGTAACTAATGCTCTGCTATGGAATTTTCCCCTTCTTACACATCTTTATCTCCCAATAATGGTTACAATAAAACTTTCATTGACTAAAAACAACAGTGATCTTGCCAGGCTTAGTATAACATTTACAAATCAAAGGGGAATAGTTCAAGGCATAACTGAACCATTTGAAAATAAACATGAAAAACTAAGTTTCAGGAATCTAAACTAAAGCTGGTCTAGAGAAATAAGTCTTTCATATATATTTTCTGTTTTTTTCTTGGGGGTGGTGATAGATTGTTTTATTTAATTTCGTTTTATTTTTGCCAAAGTGAATTGGCATTCCTACCTGTATGTACAATATGCTCTGCTTCCTTTGTTCCTGTTTCTAATGGAGCTATATATATATTTTTTTCCACAATGGTTTGTGAACATCTTGTTGAACCATGGATTTGCCAGTGTGGCTGTATATCAGGGCCACTATGGAAATTAAGTTAAAATAAGAGCATCTACTTTTCACACTGCGTGGCAATGTGAAAGTGCATCCCTTAAGGCATAAATCACCCATCATTTATCCCTACCATAGTAGATGTTCACTAAATGCTTTTTAGGACAAGAAAGAATCATTAAATTAATTAATAAAATAAGTTCACCCTTGATGAAATCATGATTTTTCTATAAAAATGGCCTTGTTATAAAAATAAGAATCTCTTAAAATGTAGTTATATCAAATTATGTTATGGACCTATTCTTTTGACACATGTATCTAATTGTATAAGAAATTAAATTTATAATGAAACATTGAATATAAAGTCATTTAGGTATGCTTCCCCCATTTTTCATTCAGTTAATACTAATGAAAGCAATTTAGAAATATTATAGAGTAAAAGTTTGTGTAAATTATATTTAAGTAATGCATAGTGCACATTGTCATTGGTTGCAAACAAGCACTCACCAGGGGGAACAAAAAAGGAAAATGTAATGCAAAAAGAGTCAGCATAAACCAAGCTAACTAAGAAAAAACATTACTAATTATAAAAAATGAAAAAGGGGACATCATTACAGTCAATGGATATTAAAAGAATAATAAAGAAATATTATGAACAACTGTTCAACAACAATGGTGTTGGGAAAATTAAACAGCCATATGAGGAAGAATGAAACTGGACCGTTACCTTATACCATACACAAAAATAGACTCAAAATGGATGAATGACCTAAATGTGAGACAGGAATCCATCAAAATCTTAGAGGAGAACACAGACAGCAACCTCTTCGACCTTGGCCACAGCAACTTCTTGCAGACACATCTCTAAAGGAAAGGGAAACAAAAGTAAAAATGAACTATTCAGACTTCATCAGGATAAAAAAAACTTTTGCACAGCAAAGGAAATAGTCAACAAAACTAAAAGCACCTACAGAATGGGAGAAGATATTTGCAAATGACTTATCAGATAAAGGCCTAGTATCCAAAATCTATAAAAAAAATTATCAAATTCAACACCCATTAAACCAAACAATCCAGTCAAGAAATGGGCAGACATTTATCCAAACGAAGACATGAACAGACATTTATCCAAAGACATACAAATGGCCAACAGACATGAAAAAAAATGTTTAACCTCACTCAGCATCAGGGAAATATAAATCAAAACCACAGTGAGATAACACCTCATACCTTTCAGAATGGCTAAAATTAACAGGAAGAAACAGATGTTGGTGAGGATGCAGAGGAAAGGGAATCCTCTTATACTGTTTATGGGAATGCAAAGTGGTGGAGCCACTCTGGAAAATAGTATGGAGGTTCCTCAAAAAATTAAAAATAGAACTACCCTATGACCCAACAATTGCACTACTCAGTATTTATCCAAAGGATACAAACATAGTGATTCGAAGGGGCACCTGCACCCCAATGTTTATAGCAGAAATGTCCACAATAGTCAAAATATGGACAGAGCCCAAATGTCCATTGACAAATGAAAGGATAGAGATGTGGCATTTATATACAATGGTGTTACTCAGCCATCAAAAATAATGAAATCTTGCCATTTGCAATTATGTGGATGGAGCTAGAGCGTATTATACTAAGTGAAATAAGTCAGTCGGAGAAAGACAAATACCATATGATTTCACTCATATGGAATTTAAGAAACAAAACAGATAAACATAGGGGAAGGGAAGGAAAAATAAAATAAGATAAAAACATAAAGGGAAGCAAACCATAAGAGACTCTTAACTATAGGAAACAAACTGAGGGTTGCTGGATGGGGTAATTGGGTGATGAGCATTAAGGAGGGCACTTGATGTGATGTGCACTGGGTGTTGTATGCAACTGATGAAACACTAAATTCTACCCCTGAAACTAATAATACAGTATATGTTAACTAAATTGAATTTAAATAAAAAATTAAAAAAAAAAACTCTCAGCAAATTAGAAATAGAGAGAACTCCCTCAAACTGGTAAACAATTAACCTACAGCTAACATCCTACAAAACTGCAAGAAACTCAAAGCTTTCCCACTAAGATCAGGAACAAAGCAAAGATATCCTCTCTCATCACTGCTTTTCAACATTGCACTAGAAGTCAATATTAATGCAATAAAATAAGAAAAAAAGTAAAAAGTATACAGACTGGGAAAGAAATAAAACTGTCTTAGCAAATGACATGACTGTCCATGTAGAAAATCTGAAAAAGTCAACAAAAAAATGTTCTGGAACTAATAAGCGATTATAATCACAAGTTTGGAGGATACAAGGTTAATAAACAAAATCAATTGCTTTCTTATATATCCCAAGGGGAATTTGAAATTAAAAGGACAATACACTAGCAACCCTCAAAATTAAATAAAATACTTAGGTATAAATTTAACAAAATATTTACCAGATCTATATGACGAAAATTACAAAACTCTGATAAAAAAATCAAGGAAGATTTAAATAAATGGAGATATAATCCATGTTTATCAACAGGAAGATTCAACATTGTCAAAATGTTAGTTCTTCCCAGCTTAATCTATGTATTCAATGCAACCCTAACCAAAACCATAGCAAGTTATTTTATGGATGTTGTATTCTAAAGTTTATGTAGAGAAGCAAAAATCCCATAAGAGAGAACACAATATTGAAGAACAAGAACAAGTTCTCTAACTTACAAATTATATTATATGATAATGTGATAAAGTAATTTGTAAGTTAGAGAACTAACACTACCTGACTTCAAGCCTAACTCTAAAGCCACAGTAATCAATACAGTATGGTATTGGTGAAAGAATAGACAAATAGATCAATAAAACAGAATAGAGAGCCCAGAAGGAGACTTCTATAAGCACTGTCAATTGATATTTGGCAAAGAAGCGAAGTTGTTACAATGGAGCAAAGATTGTCTTTTCAACCAATGGTACTGGAACACATGTACATCCAAAGGCAAAAAAAAAAAAAAAAAAAAGAAAAAATCTAGGGAGAGGTCTTACATCTTTCAACAAAATTAGCTCTAATGAATCATAGACCTAAATGGAAAATGCAAACTATAGAACTTGAATATGGTAACATAGAAGAAAATCTATATGACCTTGGGCTTGACAATAAATTTTTAGATATACCAGAGACACAATTCATGAAAGAAACAATGGATAAGCTGGACTTCTTTAAAATTAAAAATTTCTGCTCTAGGAAAGACACTGTCAAGAGAATGAAAAGACAAGCCACAGACTGGGAGGAAATATTTGCAAAAGACATATCTGATAAAGGACTGTTACCTCAAATATACAAAGAACACTTAAAATTCAACAATAAGAAAATAAAGCCCCATTAAAAAATGGACCAAAGACTTTTAACAGACACCTTACCAAAGAAGATATATAGATGGCAAATTAGCATAGAGAAGATAGTCTGCATTATATGTTCTCGGGGTAATTCAAATTAAAAGAACGAGATACCACTACATGCCTATTAGAATGGCCAAAATTCAGAAATGGTGCTGGGGACGTGGGGCAATAGGAACTCTCATTCATTGTTGATGAGAATGAATGAAGGTACAACTACTTTGAAAGACAATTTAACACTAAAAATACTTTTACCATATGACTGGCAGTTGCACTCCTTAGTATTTACTTAAAGCATTTGAAAACTTATGTCCACAGATGTTTATAACAGCTTTACTCATAATTGCCAAAATTTGGGAACAATCAAGATGTCCTCTAGTAAATGAATAAATAAATAAGCTGTGGTACTTCCAGACAATGAAATATTATTCAGTGCCAAAATAAAAATAAAAATAAAAGGAAGTTAAGCTATCAAGCAACGGAAAGACATGGAGGAAATTTAAATGCATATTACTAAGTGAAAGAAAACCTGTACAGGCCACATACTGTATGATTCCAACATTCTGTGAAGGGCGTAACTATGGAGACAACAAAGGACAGTGTTCGCCATGGTTTAAGGGGGAACATAGGATTAACAGGCAAAACACAGAGATGATTTTTAATGTGGTGAAAATTCTCTGAATGCTACTACAATGATGGATACATGTCCTTATAAATTTGTCTAAACTCACAGAACATGCAACAAAAAGACCAAACCTAATATAAGATGTGGACTTTGTCAACGTGGGTTCATCAGTTATAACAAATGTAACACTCAGCTGGAGAAAGTTGATAATGGAGGAGGGTATACATATGTTGGGGCAGGAGGTATGTGATAATGTAATTTGTAAGAAATATATATTTAGTCATTCAGATGACCAAAATATATTTCTTATGTATATTTGGTCTTTGTCCACAGTTCCTGGCTCACAGCCCCTTGGAACTTCTTAAGTGTTGAAGTGATACAGGTGTCTTTTGTTATATTAATAAAGGTGACTTTTGGACCCCACCCAAGGGCAAGGGTTAGTTGCCAGGAGGACCAACCATGTAATTATAGGGTTGGAAATTTTAGTCCCACCCCTGGACCTCCAGAGAAGGGAGAAGGACCTGAAATTTTATGTCAATAGCCAATGACAGTCAATCATCACTATGCAATGCAGTCTCAGTGAAAACCTAAGAGGAATGAGTTCAGAGAACTTCCGGGTTGGTGAATATGTGGAGATGTGGGGAGAGTGGAGCACCTGGAGATGACACAGAAGTTTGTTGTCTTTCCCACATACTTTGCCTATGTGTCTCTTTCATCTGGCTGTTCCTGAGTTACATCTCTTTATAATAAACTGGTGAGCTAGTAATTAAAATGTCTCTCTGAGTTCTGTGAGCTCCTCTAGCAAATTAATCAAACCAGAGGAGGAAGTCCCGAGAACCTCTGACTTATAGCCTGTTGGTCAGAAGTACAGGTACCAACTTGGACTTGCAACTGGTGTCTGAAACCCAAGGGCAGAGGCTCACTGGAACCTCTAATCTATAGCTGGTTGGTCCGAGGCACAGGTAACAGTGTGGGGCTTGCTACTGGCAACTGAAATGGGGAGTCAGGGATAGTCGTAGAGGACCACACCCTTAGCCTGTGGAATCTGATCCTATCTCTGGGTAAAAAGTGTCAGAATTAAGTTCTCAGACATCCAAAAAGTGTCCAAGAATTGCTTGGTGTTTTGTGTGTGGGAAATTCCACCACCCAGGTTGGAATTGGGAAACTTAACAGAGGGTATATGAGAAATCTCTGCACCTTCTACTCACTATTGCCTCCTAAAACTACTCTAAAAGTTGTCTATTAAAAAAGAGCATTATATAAATTGTTAGAGAATGGGAACATTTCTGGATAAATAACTGTTCTATTTCACACAGTGTATGTGTTTTTTTCCCTCAGGAATTACTATTTTTAGTAATTGATAGCAGCATTATCTCAAGTTCTTTTCATGGAACCTTCAAATGTCCCACTCTGCTTATCCTCACTCTGGTCAGTTAACCCAAATGGACTTCCATTATCTGATTAAGTCACTCTTAGGAGAAGACAGCAATGAGGATTAACTCTTTAGGGGGCACAAGCAACACAAAAGAGGAACTTTTAAAGCAAACACATCTGTTACTGATAGAGCTTGTTGGAGGAGGAGGAAGACATATTAACTTCCTATGTTAATATAGAACATATTCCTATGTTACTTGCCTCTCTTTAAAGGAGATAACCCATGGCTAAGAACAAAATGAGCACTGCCATTCAAATCCATTTTTTTAATTTCTGAATGTTCTGGTATTACACCCACTTCGAACATTTAAAAGTTATGCTCTAACTTCCTAAGATAGCTTTGGGCTTTCACAAGAACATGGTGATTGTGAGGGCAGACAAAAGGACCTAATGCCAGGCCACTATTTAGTATTTTTATTGTTCACAGATATATCCTTACTTTTATAGTCTCACTGTTGATTTTCATGATTAATGGATACATGTCTCTTTCTGGCAACTTTTTTTTTTTTTAAGATTTTATTTATGTTACAGACAGACAGTGAGAGAGGGAATACAATCAGGGGGAGTGGAAGAGGGAGAAGCAGGCTTCCTGCTGAGCAGGGAGCCTGATGTGGGGCTCGATCCCAGGACCCTGGGATCATGACCTGAGCCAAAGGCAGACGCTTAACAACTGAACCACACAGGCGCCCCTCTTTCTGGCAACTTTTGAATAAATTGTAGCTTTGACCATCAAATGGTCACAAGTGTAGGTAGATTTTTCAACCTGCATTATCTGCCTCATAAAGCTGGTATGGATCAAACAAGATAAGCTATGTAAAATGTCTCAATAATAATGAGGTGAAATGTAATTCTATTTTGAAGTTATTAATTTGTTCCCAAGTTGAAATGTAGACTTGAAATACATAAATGGTAACAAGAAAGTGTGACTGTCATATAATCATAAGCTACTGGAGATCATAAACATTTTTGGCTTATGAATGAAAAAAGGAAACATTGTCATGTTCAGGTTCTCTCAAGAAATCATTTTAAAGAGATCATTTCAGGATGAATGCATGCTAGTCCAGAATCAATGAAGATATTGCTTAATGGTTCTGAAAAATCTCCTTATTGATTTATCAATCTATAAATTTTAAAATATCGCTTGTTAGATACTTTGGTCTTGCAAGTTCTGGAATCAGCAAAGCAGAAATCACACATGCAGCATCTGACAAGATTATATGTGAATGGCGTATCTAGCATGAAAATAACAAAAGTCTAAGACAATTGCCATTATAAGACTCACCATAATAATAGAAAATAAAGTTATGAAGATACAAGTCCAGTAACATGAGAGGTGCTATAATAGAAAAGTGTACTCCCCACACAGGCAGTTAAAGAGGATACATAGTCACAGCTAGCTTACTGGGGTGAGGGAATGAGATGGTGTAATATTTTCTCATTAAAGACCTGATTGCACTAAGCTGAGAGTGAAAATATCAGTTTTCATGGTAATGCTGATTCTTGGCAAGAAAATGTAAAAAGTATTCAGGATTTTGGCAAAAATGGAAAGAGGGATATAAGTGAAGTTCTAAAAATTCCTGTTTTTTCGGGGGCACCTGGGTGGCTCAGTCGTTAAGCATCTGCCTTCAGCTCAGGTCATGATCCCGGGGTCCTGGGATCGAGCCCCGCATCGGGCTCCCTGCTCCGTGGGATGCCTGCTTCTCCTTCTCCCACTCCCCCTGCTCGTGTTCCCTCTCTCGCTGTGTCTCTCTCTGTCAAATAAATAAAATCTTAAAAAAAAAAAAAAAAAAATTCCTGTTTTTTCTTACTTGGTAGATATCATCAATTATTGTAAATTAAAATTTATTGGTAATTAGTCGTGACTGTCATGAAGGAAATTTTGTTGACCTAAGTAAAAAAGAGAAAAATTTAAGATCATATGAAGAAAGTTGCACACGAAGCCTGAATAGAAACAGTCAGAGATTGAAGATAACAACTCTAAGGAGTCACAAAGAAGGAAAATCCCATTTGTAATAAAAGGTTTGGAAACTGAAGTTTCTGTTCCAACGATATTCCCTGACTAACAGAGAATTCAGTGCCAGCTCTTTGTGAAGCTCATGCATGCTGCTTTCTATGCCTCAGAAAGGGAGAAGATTTAAGTAGAACCACTCTACACAACAGCTTAGAAGACAGGATGAATAATTCCTAAACAGAAAGAAGGAAATGCTAAAAAAAAGTGAACCAGGAATTACAACATGGTCAAGATTTCAAAAGAAGTTAAAATATGAATGGCTTTGGATAGGAATGTGAAAATGATCACATGGGAGAAAAAATTCTGTAATAGTGAATAAATAGTATCCAGGTAGCTCTTTCCTCATGTGGTGATTCTGAGAGTTTTAGAAAAATTGCACCCTGGGACTCTGATAAACTGCTGGTATGAATGTAAAACTGTATAACCTCTTGGGAAATATTTATCAGTTTCTTAAAAAATTAAACACAGATCTATCATTTGACCTAACCATTCCACTCTTAGGTTTTTCCAAAAAGAAAAATTAAATAAATATATATCCATTTAAAGACTGGCACATAATTGTTAATTACAGCTTTATTTTTGATAGTCAAAAATTGGAAACAGACCAAATATGTATGTCAAGATAATAGATAACCAATTTATCCATTGATTGCCCAATGCATATCAAAATGATGGCTATCCAAATGATACTGTGATATGCAAATTACCTAAACAATAATCAACTGTTTATGAATGGATAAATGGTTGGCATATATCCATAAAATGAAATACTATTAATAAATAAAAAGAAAGATCTATTGGTGCATGCAAAAAGATGGATGAATCCAAAATAATTCTGCTATGTGAAATAAACCAAGCAAAAAAGAAATATATACTGTTAGTTAATTGCATATAAATCTTAAGAAATTGAATATTAATATATAGTGATAGAAAATGAATCAGTAGTGTGTTGGAGATAATGTGGTAAGGTGAAGTATGAGGGAGGGATTACCAGAGGCATGAGGAAGTTTACGGAGGTGATGGATATATTCTCTTAATTGTAGTATTTATTTCTATTGTGCATGCATATGTCAAATTTTACACTGTTAATGTGTGTTATATAAAACGGAAACACACACATGAAGCAGAACGATGGTCAAACTATTCTCAGGGGAGTAATGATTAGAAATGCTTGACAAGGGGGATGGGTTAGCCTGGTGATGGGTATTAAAGAGGGCATGTTCTGTATGGAGCACTGGGTGTTATATGCAATGAATCATGGAACACTACATCAAAAACTAATGATGTATTGTATGGTGACTAACATAACATAATAATAAAAAAAAAAAAGAAAAAGAAAGAAAGAAAGAAAAAAGAAAGAAAGAAAGAAAGAAAGGGAAAGAA
>NW_022589706.1:23380676-23394549 GCF_004348235.1 Phoca vitulina
AAAGAAAGAAAGAAAGAAAGAAAGAAAGAAAGAAAGAAAGAGAAATGTTTGACAAGAACTAAGGTCTAGTCAGAATATGCTGAGAAATGACCAAGGTGGAGTTTTGAGGTTTTCAAATTATAGGAATTCTTTTTTAAAATTTTTTATTTAAAAAATGGGCGGCAAAGAGAGAGAACTAAGTAAGAACTTAATATTTGGACACTTCTGTTCAAGTTACAGTGGTCTTTCCCACTCTAGAATGTAAAAGAATGTAGTCAAGCTTTCCTCTGGTAGTTTTTTGGTGTCATTAGTTTTTTTGCATTTAAATATTTAATTTATTTGTAATATCCTGGTATGTAGTGTAAATGACACACTTATAAGGACAGTTCAATGATGGAATTGATCATAGTGCATCCACAATTCTGGGGACAGTATTAGGGGATTGTATTTATAAAATAACTACAAGTTTATTGCTCTAATCCATTCAGTCTTTGGGTTTTACTTTGATATGACCTGTATGCCATAAATAAGTGAAATTGTAATTTTTAATGATGGCTTATATAGTTGGTCTGTGTTTGCTCCTCTATAACAAAATGTCTGAGCCTTAGATCAGGAGCTGGATACAAAACACGCAGAGTTACCTCTGAGCTCACTGGAGGCACTATTTCTTTTTACAACCTCAAAATTGGCAGTCACATCATTTAGAGCAGAAAATAGAATCCTCATCATGTCTTTACATTATGCATTTAACAAACATTTGTCAGCAAACTTTCCTATGGTTAATTTGATTTCACCCCCTAGGGAAAGATTGCTTTAAAAACATTTATAGTATGATTAATTGAATTTTAGAAATTTGATTAATACTTCAACTTCAGAGCTTTTAAAATACATTATTAAAATGAATTTTACTTGGGTTTTAATAATTCCATGACTGTTCCTTTTGAGCCACTGTTATTTGCTTCAGATTGTAAAATTCAGTAGGAAGAAAATTCACATTCAATAGAACTGGGCAGTGTTGGGCTTTTCCTCTGGAAATAAATAACATGTCTGTGCAGGGATGGCAGTGATTTAAGGCTGGGAGAACAGATCTTTATTTACCTGCCATTGAAATCAGACACAGTCTCTGGTCTGGATGCAGTAAATATTTTGTAATTTTATTGGAAACTATAACATCCTTGCACTCACAAAAGCCAGGTTTCTATACAGTATTACATGACATCTTCACAGTAATGATAAATTAGATTCAACCTCCAAAATACCCAAACTTAACCATTTATAAGGAAAATGGAACTGAAGCAATCTACTTCTCAAAACAGCAATCTTCACAATTCTGATCTGTTGCCAGAGTAATTCCCTAAGGAATATATTGTTTGCTTGTGAGAAGAGGAACTGTAACTCCATATTATTTATTGAGTGCCTACTGTGTTTCAAGCACTGAGCCACACTGTGCTATGCATTTTAATTTTACTATCTGGTATACCCTGACAATAACCCATGACTTAGATGGTGCTATCCCCACATTGCTCCTGAAGAGATAGGCTCCATAAATAGGACAATTTCCCAAGTTCACATAACTAGTATGTGGCTTTCAACTCAGATCACATTATTCTCCTGCCAACAAGATAAATCTTAATGAAAACACTAAACCATTTTTCCATAGGAACACAAAATCTATATAAAAATTAGGTATATACATACACATACATACTCAGTTGAGATTGCATGCAGGGAGTTTATATGTCTCTAAAATGAGTGGAGAATTTATGCATGTCCAGTGATAAACATACACACACACACAAACACACACACATAATACATTTGTTAATCATTTTAGACAGAAGAGGGAAACTTGCATTTTACTTAAATCTTCCAATTCTTGCATAAGCATGAAAACTGCCAAGAGTCTTTTTTAATAAACAGGTACTTTGTATTAGATTGTAACAAATTACCATAAAGTCAGTGACTCAAAACAGCAAAAGTTTATTCTCTCTCAGTTCTGTAGGTCAAAAATCCAAACCCATAACACTGAGCCAAAAATCAAGGTTTTGACAAGGCTGCACCAGCTCTAGGATAGAATCTATTCCTTGTTTCTTCCAGCCTCGTGGCTAAAAGCACCATTAGCCACATGGACCTAATCTCTGCCTCTGGTTTCACATCATGTCTTCTGCATGTGTGTGTGTAAGTGTGTATGCATGTCTGTGTTTGTGTGTATGTTGGTGTGGTTGTATTTATATCAAATCTCCCTCTATAACAATTCGGGTGATGGCATTTTGGGCCCATCCAGATAATCCCCAGTAATCTGTCCATTTTCAGATCCTGCATTTAATCACATGTGCAAAGACCCTTTTTTTCAAATAAGGTGACATTTACATGTTCTAGGGATTAAAACATGATATGTCTGAGGGCCATTATCAGCCTACTATATAGTTCTTGATATTTCTGTAATTCCTTTGCTTACTCCTTTGCTATTGGCTTTGGTGAAAATCCGGTTATCCTTTAAATTTTCATTGTTGGCTTCATTTCACTATTTCATAAGTTCCCACAGTGTGATTTTGATTAGGAAATCTCCACAATAGCAAAGTGTCGTCATTTGCTGGGCAGTGACACAAGGAAGCAGATTGAGATGATAGTGGCGAAGGGAAAATTATGTCAGTTTCAGCTAAAACAAAAACTACTACACACAATTTTACTCAGCTTTATGCTCTCCTAGTCCATCAAGACAAATGGAGAACTAGTCACATGCACTTTCTCCAAATCCTGCATAAAACAGGTATATTTATGTATATTTGTATATATTTATGATTCATATTTCCAACAAAATGGTCTATAATTTTCCTTGCCCTGTTTCATTTACATTTTCTTTTAGTGACTACATCCATATTTAATGTGGAATATCTAATTCACATATCTGAAATGGAATTGAAACTATCTCTGGCCACACTGTCCATCATGCAACATTTCTGGAAACCTAAAATTATCCCAAATATAATGTTTACTGAACAAATATTAAGAAAAAGACAGATGAGTAGAAGTAATAAATATATAACTGATTTCCTTGAAGAAGAATAGCAATATAAAAGGGAAGATAAAATTTTTAAAAAGTTGACAGGTATAAAGGAAACTTGAATCTACAGATTTAAAGAGAACGAGATATTCCATGAAAAGTTGACACAAGATAATAAAATATATGTCAAATAGATATTCCAGGAATGATGATAAATCTTAAATGCAAAAAATGAATTCCCACTGGTTATCTAGACAAAAAATATCAAGTCACCCTTAAAGACAAAAAAATCAGTCTGTCTTCCCACATCTCCTTCACAACAGTGTAATATTCTGTATAAATTTTTTTTTTTTTATAAAATCCAAACATGACTCCAAAGCTCTATATCCAGGCAAGCTGACACTCAGGTCAGTTTTGCACATGGAAGCCATTTTTAATATGAAAAATCAACTCAAGGTATATATGAGCCTTTCTCAAAGAAACTATCAGAGGACAAGTTTCTGGTAACAAAGAGATTAATGGAGAAACTTGGTAAAAGAACTGTTATTGAGCAACATGTCCATTTATTTGTATGGTGAAAACTAAAACACATGTGAACTTTATAAATATGGACAAAAATGTAATGTTATGAAGAATGACAGTGTGGAAATGGTATATTACACAGACATTTGAAGAGAAGTAGAAAAGTTGGAAGTAACAGTGGTTTTCTCTTTTGTGGACAGAGTCAAAATATTTAAAGATAATAAGTAAGAAAAGTATAAGTAGTGTAAAGTTATAAAACTAATCAGTAACAGGGCGCCTGGGTGGCTCAGATGGTTAAGCGTCTGCCTTCGGCTCAGGTCATGATCTCAGGGTCCTGGGATCGAGTCCCACATCGGGTTCCCTGCTCAGTGCAGAGCCTGCTTCTCCCTCTCCCTCTGCCACTCCCTCTGCTTGTGCTCTTCTGTCTAGCTCTCTGTCAAATAAATAAATAAAATCTTAAAAAAAAAACAAAACAAAACAAAAAAAACTAATCAGTAACAAAATAATAAAACCAATGAATACCTAGGGAGGAAAAGCAGAGATGAGAGAAGATCAATTTCCTCATTGTTCACAGTAAGAATCAGTAGACACTGGAGAAGTAAGTGATTAAGAATATTATATGAAAACAGTTGTAAAGTAACCACTTGAATAAAAATACAGTGATTTTCTAAAAGAACATAGTCCAAAAAGCAAGGCAAACACTAAGTTAAAAAATAAAAAAGATAAATTTAGACCAGTATGTAGAATATGATATTGTTTATTTTTATTTTTTTAAAGATTTTATTTATTTATTTGACGGAGAGAGACACAGTGAGGAAGGGAACACAAGCAGAGGGAGTGGGAGAGGGAGAAGCAGTCTTCCTGTCCAGCAGGGAGCCTGATGCAGGGTTCGATCCCAGGACGCTGGGATCATGACCTGAGCCGAAGGCAGATGCTTAATGACTGAGCTGCCCAGTCGCCTCTGTGATATTGTTTATATACAATAAATATACATGAAGATGATTATAGGTGCACAGATTGAAAAACCACACACAAAAACTAAAAAAGAATGACTGCCTCTGAGGAAGATAACTGGCGGGATAGGGAAAAAAAGTGGGAGAGAGACTTTTTCATTTCCTATCGTATCTTTTAAATATTTTATTGATGATGAATATATTTTCCCTACTGACATTTAATAAATCTGTAGTAAAAATCAATTAGCAAAGGAGTTGTATGTGGAATGAGTGTGTACTTGGGGAAATAACCTATATACTTTGTCTTGGTTCACACAATATTCCACAAACAACTGTAGATTCTCACCCACCTACGGATGATCATGTACAATGTGGAAATTGGGTGATTATTGATTGAAAAAATATCTTAAAATATCTGGAGTTTTGAATACCCATCAATATTCTATCTCCTAAAAACATTTATCAGCCACATTAAAAATTATTTTATTCTCAATTGATCCATGCTCTGGCATTTTTTTTTATAATGTTATGTTAATCACCATACATTACATCATTAGTTTTTGATGTAGTGTTCCGTGGTTCATCGTTTGCATATAACACCCAGTGCTCCATGCAGAACATGCCCTCTTTAATACGCATCACCAGGCTAACCCATCCACCCACCTCCCTCCCCTTTAGAACCCTCAGTTTGTTTTTCAGAGTCCATAGTCTCTCATGGTTCTTCTCTCCCTCCGATTTCTGCCCCTTCATTCTTCCACTCCTGCTATCTTCTTTTATTTTTTTTAACATATAATGTATTATTTGTTTCAGAGGTACAGGTCTGTGGTTCAACAGTCTTACACAATTCACAGCGTTCACCATAGCACATACCCTCCCCAATGTCTATCACCCCACCACCCCATCCCTCCCACCCCCACCACTCCAGCAACCCTCAGTTTGTTTCCTGAGATTAAGAATTCCTCATATCAGTGAGGTCATATGATACATGTCTTTCTCTGACTGACTTATTTCGCTCAGCATAACACCCTCCAGTTCCATCCACGTCGTTGCAAATGGCAAGATCTCATTCCTTTTGATGGCTGCATAATATTCCATTGTGTATGTATATATATATATATATATATATATATATATATATATATATATACCACTTCTTCTTTATCCATTCATCTGTCAATGGACATCTTGGCTCTTTCCACAGTTTGGCTATTGTGGACATTGCTGCTATAAACATCGGGGTGCACGTACCCCTTCGGATCCCTACATTTGTATCTTTGGGGTAAATACCCAGTGGTGCAATTGCTGGATCATGTGGTAGCTCTATTTTCAACTTTTTGAGGAACCTCCATACTGTTTTCCAGAGTGGCTGCACCAGTTTGCATCCCCACCAACAGTGTAGGAGGGTTCCCCTTTCTCCACATCCCTGCCAACATCTGTCATTTCCTGACTTGTTAATTTTAGCCATTCTGACTGGTGTGAGGTGATATCTCATTGAGGTTTTCATTTGGATTTCCCTGATGCCAGGCGATGTTGAGCACTTTTTCATGAGTCTGTTGGCCATTTGGATGTCCTTTGGAAAAATGTCTGTTCATGTTTTCTGCCCATTTCTTGATTGGATCATTTGTTCTTTGGGTGTTGAGTTTAAGAAGTTCTTTATAGATTTTGGATACTAGCCCTTTATCTGATATGTCATTTGCAAATATCTTCTCCCATTCTGTCAGTTGTCTTTTGGTTTTGTTGACTGTTTCTTTTGCTGTGCAAAAGCTTTTTATCTTGATGAAGTCCCAATAGTTCATTTTTGCCCTTGCTTCCCTTGCCTTTGGCAATGTTTCTAGGAAGAAGTTGTTACAATACCATCCACTTTTTTCAAATAAATGGAACAAATAATCCTAAAATTTGTATGGAACCAGAAAAGACCCCAAATAGCCAGAGGAATGTTGAAAAAGAAAAGCAAAGCTGCCGGCATCACAATTCCGGACTTCAAGCTCTATTACAAAGCTGTCATCATCAAGACAGTATGGTACTGGCACAAAAACAGACACATAGATCAATAGAACAGAATAGAGAGCCCAGAAATGGACCCTCAACGCTATGGTCAACTAATCTTCGACAAAGTAGGAAAGAATGTCCAATGGAAAAAAGACAGTCTCTTCAACTAATGGTGTTGGGAAAATTGGACAGCCACATGCAGAAGAATGACACTGGACCATTTTCTTACACCACACACAAAAATAGACTCCAAATGGTTGAAAGACCTCAATGTGAGACAGAAGTCCATCAAATTCTTAAAGGAGAACACAGGCAACAACCTCTTTGTGCTCTGGCATTTTTAACTTGAGAAAATGAAGACAAAGAAATAACAAGAGAGGAGCAGGAATTGTGAGGACCAAGTGAGACGTCCAGAGGGCAAACTGTTAATAGCAATAGAGCAGGCAGAGATGCCACTGCAACTGAGGCCAAAGGGGACAGTCTAGATTAATGAAAGGCATCCATGCTTGAGGCTGCTACCTCTCTTTCAACTCTTTTGCTGCTCTCCTAAAGAAACTGGTTGAGCAACATAGTTATGGGTGATAAATGACATCTGTGAGCATTCGAAAAAAAATAAAAAAACTAAACGCAGAAGAAGTACTAAAGTAATTTATTGCAAATTAGTATTATATTAAAAGATAGTCAAATAGGTCAATTTTTACTATGAAGAAATAAGCCGTTTCACTTTAAATTTTGAACTACAGGTCTTCCTTGATTTACGATGGGGCTATGTCCTGATAAACTTGCCATTAGTTGAAAATAATAGAAGTCAAAAATGCATTTAATATACCTAACCTTTCTAACAACATAGCTTAGCCTAGCCTACCTTAAACATACTCAGCACACTTACATTAGCCTACGGCTGGGCAGAATCATCTAACACAAAGCTTGTTTTATAATAAAAGTTCATTAGCTCATGTAATTTATTGAATACTGTACTGAAAGTGAAGAACAGAATGGTTGTATGGACACAGAATGATTGTTAGTGTATCAGTTTTTCACCCTTGGGATTTTATGGCTGACTGGGAACTGCATATTGCTAGCTCAGGAAAAGATAAAAATTCAAAATTCAAAAAGTATGGTTTCTATTGAATCCATATCACTTTCTCACCATTGTAAAGATGAAAAGTTGTAAGTCAGACCATCGTAAGTTGGGGACTATCTTTATGTGTCATAATATCCTCCCCCAAAATAATAATTATGTAAGAACCTCAAAAATTAAATTTACATTGATGTAGTCACCTCTATAACAAATTCTGTATATAAAGCTTGTTGATTTATTATATGATAATGTGGGCCAGTAAAAAGATCATTGGACCTAAAGCTGAGGCTACAATTTAGTTCCCTGATTTTCCCCATTTGTTTTACTGAAGGTAGAGATTGAGGTTCAATTTGGGTTTTCAATTCTGCCTCCACCATCTTTGATGTCTATTTCAATCAGACAGAAGCCACTCTATGTATTTTGAACAGGAATATTGGGTATTTATACAATCAGTAGAAAAAGCAAGGTAATATAGTTTAGAGAAACTGGTGCTGGCTAATCTCACTGTAGATTTACTCATGAGAGGGAAATTAATAAAAAGCACCAACAATCAGTTGATAAATCAAGAGCCCAGCTTCTGGCCTTTAAATTCCTCATTTGTGAACATGTAGGATGCCATAAGACAAGCACCATTAAAGTTGATGTTCATACTCCTGGATCAGAGGAGTTTTGGACTCCTCTTTAATTGTTGTTCTTGATATTAGGAGCATATTATACTGGAGCATATTATATTGTAGCCTTGAGCTGCCTCTTCCATGGATTTTTATTCACTCAAACAAATTCTTTAAATAACCTGATTTTAGTTTCAATTTCTCCCTAAGTTGTCTTATTTCAGATCCAAAACATAAGATATGCCCTAAAACCTAAGTATGTGACTTTTCTTATCCCAGTATCCTGGTATTCTGCCTTATTAAAGGAGATCAGACAGACCATACTCATTTAAAGAAACATAAGATAGTTTCCCTTTTGATAGAGTTTATTAATTTTTTGTGAATTTATAAAAGAAATACTAATTGAAGAGACAAAGATTATCTTATGTATTCTCTGTATTTATTAAAACATAATTCAGAGATTAAAATAGAAAACCTCTTATAATAGTAAATTTTTGACATTGAGTTATAGGTGAAAAGTGATTAATTAAATGTAAATTATCATCTGAAAATAGATATTAATTTGTACTAATATCCTTCAAAATGTCTATGAGTTATACATAATATCTAGATTAATCTTATGATTTATCACTCTGAAATGTTTCCTCAAAGTATAAGAAATTAATTGTCATAAAATTATTTTATTAGACCATTAGACCAAGGAATAGATCATTAGATCAATAACCAATACTTACCAAATGAGTACACAAACACACATTAAGATCGATCAATCTATCATCTATCATCTAATCTACATCTACCCAGGTAAAATCTTTTGACAAATTTAAAGCTGTAGTTTGTCCTCAAAGAATTTTCTTGAAAAATAAATTGTTATGTAACTATTCTGGCAGATCATTGACATTACACAATGCTTGTAGGGTTGGAATAGACATTAAAAGAACATTGTCCATTTCTCATTTTTACACATATGGTGTTGGTGCTAATATTCCGAGAGAATGGAATTGCTGACTTAAAGTCATGAAGTTTCTTCACTATAGGAGAATGACACAAGTCTCCTGAGACCTGATCCATTTCTCTATTAACACCCAATTGTAGGAAAAGTAAAAAATTAAATTTTACTTGTGAAATATGGCCAGAAATAGAGAATGTCCTAATCATTCCCTCCTGTGCCATGTCAATGTATATGAAAAACCGTCCTTTAGATAGGTTAAGTATGTATTAAAATAATGAATAATTTGATAGAAATTTCAAAGGAAGTGTGATTTTTATTAATTAATTGAATTATAGTTAAATATTAATACTCCATGTATAAAATCATTATGGCCAGTGATACATTATTCTACATGAATCACATTTTTATTTAGAATGAGTTTGGTTATTATGGTGTAGGGTAAAAATATGTGACTCTTTGGTCTAAAGACGTGACTATAATGTTTGTAACATAACATTGTAGACAGTTTCAGAAATATCAAAGTACACACAAAGACACACATGTCTATATCAAGTCATTCACTATCAGGTCTACCCACCCACAAGGAATGTTCATCAAGTACCCTAACCAGAATGTTACTAAGGTTTTAATTATACAAGAGAAAACCAAAGATGTACTTTTAGTTATAGATATGAATTATTCTTGTCCCCAAAGTAATATTGGACTAGGATATCTTGAAGTCTAAGATATTTTATTGGCTACTGATGCAGAAAATTTCCCTATGGTGGTAGAAAATTAGAACAGAGGTCACTGCAGATAGAAGATCAGAGGTAAACTGGGAAGAGGTATGGAGGAATGTATTTATAGTATACTGCCAATTGAGTAAGAAGAGAAAAAATAATGCCAAAGTTTGGTCCCACTTCTGCAATAATAATACTAATAGAGATTACGCTGGAAATATACACCAAAATTGTATCAGTGGTTTTCTGTCATGGAATTTAGGGTTATTAAAATGTGTATCAAGTTTTCCTTAATTATTTTTTAATATTTCTATTACAATAGTATATTATTTGGCAATGTCATCAAGGGGAAAAGCAAAGGACTTGGATAAATCGCAAGACAGTTGAACTCTCCCTTTATTTTTTTGTAATATTGAGCAGTTACTTTAAAATACCCACGGACTCTGACAGAGTATAAAACATGATTAGATTTCCACCAGCAGCTCATGTGGCTGCGGATAACACAAGAGGCATAATTGACCTTCAGACTAGAACTGAATGCCAGAAGAAATGTTCATCAAAGAAGAAATCTTATAAAGAGAAATTTGCTGGACCACTAGACAAAGAAAATTTTAGTTACCAAAATATTCTAGTCTGTTCTTATTCCAGAAGCAGAACTAAATCATATCTTGAAATAAAGCTGTAGCCTTCATTTTCCCTGGATAATTAAATCTTTATTAACATTGTCATTACTTTTAAATTAAATATTAAGTGGGTATAAAACACAACCCTAAGCTTTTATACCATTTTCTCTTCTCTTTCCCCCTATGTCTCTCTTGTTCTATCATCTCTATCTCTATCATCTATCTATTATTTATCTATCGTCTATCTATCTATCATCTATCTATCTACCTATCTATCTACCTATCTATCTATTCACATATCTACCTATTCTTCCCTCCCTCCCTCTAGAGAAGAGGATTGAAGGATAAAGAAAGGGGGATAGGTTATGGAAAACATAAGCTTTTATTATGCATATTTACAGCCTCTATTAGATATTAATTTATGTGTGTGTGTATATATATAAGCATTCATGACATTTTTGTCTAGAAGCCACCAATGTAAACCTTTACCCACTGCCATTGTGAGCAGTAGACATGAGCTAGTGGCATTCAGAACCAAAGTGGAACCATGTGGTACCTGCAGCTGACCTAAATAGTGAGAGGGGTATATTGAGAATGGCTGCCTTTCTGCTCCCAAGTGACTTATAGGTGCAGAGGAAGAGGTTGAACAAAAAGTTAGTTGATTGTGTTAATGTTGACTGCATTTGTCAAATTACCACAAGAATTGTCTCAGAATACAGAAGATTAAAACAATAAAAACTGAGTCCAGAAATTTGGAGACTTGCAAGTTTGAAAGAAGTAACTGCTTCTCATCTGCCATCAGGAAAAAAAATCAAGTTGAGAAGATCTTTGAGCAATAAAGTCTGATTTCAGAGACTCACCCTTGCAGCAAGAATTAAGTCAGGGCACAGCTGTCACATTCATTCTTAAAAGCTCTGACTCGATTAGGCGTCTCAAGATCAAAGACTTAATCCACGTTTGATTCCCAGTAGACTCTCTATCTGGGACATCATGACTCCGGAAAAGTAGAGTAAAAATAGGTTTCTTCAAAGAAACCTGATATAGCTAAGATAGGCTATTAAGAAAGGAGAACAAGTAGATTCAAAAAAGCAAAGATTTGTCTCACATCTAAGAAATGTGCATAGAAAGAAAAAGTGGGTGAGTCTCTTGGCACGTGTTCCTGACTAAATCAAATTGATGGAAAGCCTACTATGTTTGAAGAGACTTGCATTATCGATGAAACCATGGCTTAAACTAAAAGAAATATCTGTGATGGTTCAAGACCAGAATATACCAGAAATGCCAGAACTGTAAATGTTCAAGATCTCCAATCTTCTAAGGGCAAAAAGCACGCTGAGAAAAAGCTACTAGCTTTCCAAAGAGGTTATATTTTCTAAGGCTTACCAGAAAAAAAGAAGAAAAGAGAATTATTCAGGAGAATGGAACCAAGAAGCACAGGGGATAATTAACTGAACATCCCCTCACAGTAACTGTCCAGGTAGATTTCAATATGGACATACAAACATACTATTTTTCCTCTTTCTGAATGAGGGTGCTTGCTGAAATTCCAATTCCTTGGATATACTGTGTAATGTGTATATTTAGCTCATGAATGTATTAAGAAGAACCACATAGGGGTTTTTTGGCAGATGGACTGATACAAATAATATCCTGATATAGATAACAACAAGCAATACATAGACAAAGCTTGAGAGTCCAATACATGGACATTAAACTGGATGCCAGGAGCAGATGACAATTCAATGATAACTCTCTTGGAAGAAGATAAGTGCCCTTTGTGTATAGAGTGTAAGAAGAACAAAGTATTTGGTGACTAGAAGGTGGAGTGTTGAAAAAATTATTCTGTTCACATATCAATAGTCCTAAATCAGTTAATAGGTGGCATTATATGTCCAGGCTCAATTGTAGTTGAGTGAAACCAAGTGACAAGTTCTTTCTAATAAGCTGTGAGCACAAAATGTCAGGCATTAACTCCAGAAGACATCATTTAATTGCCAGATCAAGACTTTTCAGATTTCCCTTTCCTTTTGGCATAGTGACAAGCACTTGACATAATTGTATCAGTCTGAGTCTGTAAGTAACTAAATTAAGCAGAGCACACTTCATGACAATATCTCATTGCCCCTTCATGTGTAAGAACTAAGCTTTGTGGGCTTGAGTCATCGAGGTGTGTTTTTTAATGCACCTTCACTATTTCTGATAGTGAAACAAAGAAACAAAAGTTAAAGAAGAGATGTGATCTGCCTAAGGTCAGTCATTTAGCTGTTACACGTAGAGAATTGCTATTTTGCTATTTGAACTCTTATCTGCTTCTAAAATGTTTTTATTTTTTTTCTATTAACTTACTTCATTTTGAGACATATCAAATCATCTTAAATACCTAAATGCAACAATCCAGGTGTCATACATCTATTATTCATTCTGAAGATCCTGTTCCTGCTCCAATCATGTTGTTGTAAAATCTGCCATCGGCCGCAATTCCTTTATCAATGGGTAGACTTCTAATCCAAGCAAGGGAAATCATACTTTTCTCCCCTTGTCTTGCTGTAGTCTAGAGGTACACTTTGGGGACAATCAGTGTTCTCCCCACAATTGTATTTTTTAAAGATTGGAATGGTTAATAAGGCATTCTTCAGAGGCAAAAGCAATATAGAGCAATTTGCAGTCAAACTTCCCTCTCATTGAGAAAACCTGACTTTAATGAGACAGATGGGGGACACTGTGAAGAGAATACCAAGTGTGAGAAATGGAGAGAAAACTCTGGTGACTCTCAAGCCTTGTCTCAGTTCTTGTTGAGGCCCAGGGTATACTCTGCCTTTCCTATGATTTGAAATCATCTTTGGCCTCTGTAAGTTAGTGAGACTCCATGTCCCTAAGGTAGATCCAGTTTTATTTTTTTTATTTTTTTAAAGATTTTATTTATTTATTTGACAGAGAGAGACACAGTGAGAGAGGGAATACAAGTAAGGGGAGTGGGAGAGGGAGAAGCAGGCTTCCCGCCGAGCAGGGAGCCCGATGTGGGGCTTGATCCCAGGACCCTGGGATCATGACCTGAGCCAAAGGCAGATGCTTAACGACTGAGCCACCCAGGCGCTCCTAGATCCTGTTTTAATTAGGTCAGTAATACCAAAGAATTACAACATCGTATGCACAAAAGCCATGTGATGACATTTTCAAGCTTTTCTGTTTTTTCTCTATATTTTTTATTTAACTGCTAAGTGTGTAGGTACTTAATTAGCAAATTTAATGTTTTTGTCATTTCCTATTAAATTTAGAGTAGAATACCAAGTGGCCACTCAGAAAAGCTGAGTCTAGGGGCGCCTGGGTGGCTCAGTTGGTTAAGCGACTGCCTTCGGCTCAGGTCATGATCCTGGAGTCCCTGGATCGAGTCCCGCATCGGGCTCCCTGCTCGGCAGGGAGTCTGCTTCTCCCTCTGACCC